>NW_026575125.1:20485000-20512500 GCF_905146905.1 Nyctereutes procyonoides
TTAATAATAATACAAACACAGTCTGGGTAAACATGCAAGAGTTGCTATGCAGAATAGAGGCAAAACACTCTTCACCAACAAACACCACACTGACTCAGTTTCATCACAAACACTATATTGTATTTTGTGGAAGTGTCATTATGAAATGCTGTCACAAAATTCTGCAAGGCATTTTGGGATTTGTAGTTCACCATTCAACTGGAAGACCACCAAAGATGTGGGCAGACACAGTAAGGCCTGCTTCAAAGAGGGGTGCTTTATGTGTACAGATTCACCCTACTGTCCTTCAGTGTTCCCTTATTTACCTTACCACTTAGATGCAGCACAGAACATATCTGTTGGCAACTGAGGGCTCTGGAGAGGAACCGAATGGTAAAAAAGGAGATTTCCAGAGCCCTCTATGTGTTAGGGCAGCGCTCTTTAATTATAGAATAGGATTTCTGAGTCTAAAATCAATCTTTTGTAGTCTTGATAATTTTTGTGTGATTTCTTCCTTCAGACATAGTCTCGATTATAACTCTGATATGGGATATGTCTTCCTTGGAATGCCAAGCAAAGATCATTTTATGCTTTTGAGTCATGGTTATAAATGATGTTGCTTATTATACACTCCCAATTCAGTCAACAAAAATTTATTGAGCACCTACCCTGGGCCAACATTGTTACAGCCACTAGGGATGCTGCAAGGAACTTATATTTTAGCATAGGAAGACAGATAATAATAAACAGCTATATGACATGGCAGGGGGTGAGCAGTACCGTGGAGAAGAATTCAGTTGTGGAAGGAGAAAGGGACTGATGTGAATGGGGCTTAGTCATTATACAGGGCAGTTGAAGAAGTTCTTGATATGACCAAAGACCAGAAGGATGGGAGCCAGTGTGCCAGGCATGAGGAATGATGAGTATGAGGGGCTGAGGTAGAAGGGTGCTTGGCATATTTAAGGAATATCAGGGATGCCAGTGTGGCAAGAGATGCATGAACAGTATGGAGAGTAGGAAGAGGTTAGGTGAGAGAAATGGGGGTGGGGGGTATGCAGACCACTGTAAAGATTTTGATTTATAGGGCAGATGGGGAGCTGCTGGGGAGTTCTGAGCAGAGGAGTGCTATGGTCTGACTTTTAAGTGGATTGCTTTGACTGCTGTAATCCAGGCAAAAGATGATGGCAGCTTGACCAAAAGGATAGCAAGGAAATTTGTGAGAAGTGGTTGAATTCTGCAGGCATTTTAAAGTCAAAACTGATAGGATTTGTTACTCAGATCTTTTATCCCTATGTTATTATATAGAATGAATGTCATAGACATTCCTTCCTGCAGTGTACTGATTCTAAATTGAATTTTAACACATTTAATTACTCACCTAAAAATGAGTGATTTTCAAGGTAAAAAAATTGCATAGTCTTCTTACCCAAATAGTTCTTCCTAAACACAGACTTAATGGTTGAGTGTTTGCCATAAAAAGACAAAAGATTTTTGTAGACCCTACCTGGCATAACACTGTCCTTGGTCTTCATATGCTTTTGGGGGCAGGAAATGACTTGTGTTCCACTTTTGCCCACAAGGCAAAATTTCTGGACTACAGACACCACACATACACACTTCTACACACATGCAAGGATCCCTGAAAGTCATGAGAATCACACAGCTGTAATGAACCATTGTCTCGGATGGGTGTGTGTTCATCCATATGCAGGTGTGTTGAAGAGGTGACAGGAAGTAATTAACAACTGCTATACTAATTTTTAGTATAAACATGTACATAAGTGGTTAGAGAAGGGAAAGATGAGAGATGATTGCATTGCAAAGATGAGATCTAAACTAGAACTAGAAAGATCAGTAGGATATAAATAAGTAGAGATGAAGTGGAACACATTCCTTTGGGTCTCTTCTCTGTCTCTACTTAGAAGCTGGAGAATTTGGTGCCTTCTCCTATTCTTTCCCTATATAGTCTATTTAGCTGATGCTCTGACATTAGGAAGATCAGTCTTAGGAAGCTCTGTCGCTTCTACTTTGAACCAGTAAGTTGAAGTTGAATCTTTAGAGCAAACTAATCCATGGTTTAGCTGCCAGACCCCACTTTAGTGGTTATAGATCACAGAAAATCTTCTTGGGCAAATCTTGAGATTAAGAAAATATCGAGAGTATGTTCTATATTCTGTTCCTTGTTTTCATCTTTATTACCTTGTTCCACCAGTCTTCCCTCTCCTCCTCTCCATTTTATATTCAATTCTCCTATAACACAGTATATGTGTTTCTAAACATCACTGAGTGGGGCACCTGAGTGCCTCAGTGGTTGAGCATCTGCCTTCTGCTCAGGTCAGGATCCTGGGATCTTGGAATCCCCACAGGGAGCCTGCTTCTTCCTCTGCCTATGTCTCTTTTTAAAAATAAATAAGTAAGGAAATAAATATAATAAAAATCACCAAGTTATGTAAAATGACACAATTACAACTAACTGGTTTACAGGGAAAACACAGAGGTTGGGGCACAACAGAAGCATCATCGGTGACATGAATAGGAATATAGGAACCTAAAGAAAACAGTGGCATAATTTTACACATCTTAAATAGCTAAGAAAGAAAGAAAATAGATAAGGAATATATAAGTACTACAATAAATAGGGCACTTTATTTTTTTCTTTCTTTTTTTCTTTTTAATACTATTTTATTTATTATTTTTATTGGAGTTCAGTTTGCCCACATATAGCATAACACCCAGTGCTCATCCCATCAAGTGCCCCCCTCAGTGCCTGTCACCCAGTCATCCCCACTCCCCACCCACCTCCCTTTCCACCACCCCTTGTTTGTTTCCCAGAGTTAGGAGTCTCTCATGTTCTGTCTCCCTCTCTGATATTACCCACTCATTTTTTCTCCTTTCCCCTTTATTTCCTTTCACTAATTTTTTTATTCCCAAAATGAATGAGACCATATAATGTTTGTCCTTCTTCGATTGACTTATTTCACTCAGCATAATACCCTCCAGTTCCATCCACCTTGAAGCAAATGGTGGGTATTTGTCGTTTCTAATGGCTGAGTAATATTCCATTGTATACATAAACCACATCTTCTTTATCCATTCATCTTTTGATGGACACCGAGGCTCCTTCCACAGTTTGGCTATTGTGGACATTGCTGCTATAAACATCGGGGTGCAGGTGTCCCGGCGTTTCATTGCATCTGTATCTTTGGGGTAAATCCCCAGCAGTGCACTTGCTGGGTCGTAGGGCAGATCTATTTTTAACTCTTTGAGGAACCTCCACTCGGTTTTCCAGAGTGGCTGTACCAGTTCACATTCCCACCAACAGTGCAAGAGGATTCCCCTTTCTCCGCATCCTTTCCAACATTTGTGGTTTCCTGCCTTGTTAATTTTCCCCATTCTCACTGGTGTGAGGTGGTATCTCATTGTGGTTTTGATTTGTATTTGCCTGATGGCCAGTGATGCGGAACATTTTCTCATGTGTTTCTTGGCCATGTCTATGCCTTCCTTTTCACAGAGGAAGAAATTTCACAGTTTCTGTTCATGTCCTTTGCCCATTGCATGATTGGATTGTTTGTTTCTTTGCTGTTGAGTTTATTTTTTTATAAATTCATTTTTTATTGGTGTTCAATTTGCCAACATATAGAATAACACCCAGTGCTCATCCTGTCAAGTGCCCACCTCAGTGCCCGTCACCCAATCACCCCCACCCCCCGCCCACCTCCCCTTCTACCACCCCTAGTTTGTTTCCCAGAGTTAGGGAACTTTAGTTTGAAAAGGGGCTGAAGTTTGCTTACAGAAGTGAACATCAGAAGGATTGCAGCTTGGGAATCATGGTGAAGTGGTAGAAGAAAGGTTATCTGAAATTGGAAGGAAAGTTGTAACAAACACCAGATGGGGGTGAGTGTAGCTCACAACATAGTCAGTGAACTGAAGTAGGTGGTCAGAGTGTGAGTGTATGTGTGTTTTACATATTTCTACGTGGGTTGGTTCAACAGGGTACAGTTTTCTACATTCATGTAGTGTTTCTTATAGACAGGATCTACAGAAGCAAACATAAAATTCATCATATGTTCAGATTATTCTCTGGCATTGGAATAAATTTTAGTTTGCAAAATAAGCATTGAAGGGAACCAATTGTACCTTACTTTATCTTGATAATTTACTGGAACCTTACTTTCCCCCTACTTTATTGTTCTCTCCTCATCCTCTTAATGTCCAAAAATATTCTTTTTACAAAGACTAATGAGAACATCTATCCACCAGATGATTAAACTTGCTGAATATTGAATATCCTATCTCCAGTATGCTTGTCTGGGTTATGAGAAGTAAAAAAGGTTTTGAAGCCAAGAGTTTCCAAGTATGAGGAACTGAGCACAGACATTTGAGGCAAAACCTAAGTTCTTAAAAAGTAACAATATATTATAGAACTAATAAATTAGTGCTGAAGAAATAGGACATAATTAGAGTTAGGTAAGATTTCTTAGATTTAAATTTTGATCTAGATCTTAAAGTTGTGAACATGATTTGGAAAAGTAAAAGGAACTTCTAACACCTAGCAAGAATGTGGAACTCCTCCAGGTTTTTTCTGTTTCTTTTTCTTCATTTACTCAGGCCCCATCCCACAGGTGATCTTATGGTGGCAACAAGCTTCAGCGGCAGTCACCAGGAGCCAAAACTACAAGGAGGGCAAAAACGCACTCATTCATTCTCATTCATTCATTCTCTCTCTCTCTCTCTCTCTCTCTCTCTCTCTCATAAAGTGAGAGACCCAACTTTCTGGCTGGAAGACAAAAAACAAGAGAGAGCTGCAGGGACCTGGAAGGTACCAGGGAGGGAGATCACAGGCAGAGACAACCTCAAGGAAAATAACCCCTTAAAGTTGTTCATGAGCACCTGTGCTCATCCCTCAACCTGGAAGGAAAGGATCTGAGCCTATTGAGCATAACAAAGACTTTGAGAACTGAAATAAAGACCACCATCTAGGACTCAGATTGACTACTGGATGATGCGCACATTGGACAGATCCAAAAAACCCTGCAATGGTTTTGAAAACTAAACTGATAGCAGAGCCACAGCCCACAGAAAATGGGTTAAAACTCACAGTCTATACCTAATGAAGTCAATTGCCTGTTAAAACAGAAACATCAACATTCTCCATAGGATTTTAACAAGACCCATAGATTCATAGCATACTATTCAAATGTCCAGGATACAGTCCAGGAGTACTTAGTATAAAATGAACCAGGAAAATCTAAGCTTGCATTGGGGGAAAAAAAAGAATCAAAAATCTTAACAGTGAGATAACACTTTGGGTAGAATCACATGACAAAGACTTTAAAGCAGCTATTATTATACCAGTGTTCCAGTGAGCAATGGTGAACACTTTTGAAATGAGTGGAAAAATACAAAGTCTCTGCAAAAAAAATAGAAGATATAAAGAAGGGGCCAAATAAATGTATTAGAACTGAAAAATGTAGTACCCAAAATGAAAACCTCACTGGGTCTGCTCAGTGGGATAATGGAGATGACAGTGGAGCCTGTGAACTTAAAGATAGATCAATAGAAATTACTCAGTCTGAAGAAGAGAGAGAAAAAGATTGTGGAAGGTTGGAGAGAACAGCACATCAGGGACTCGTGAGATAATAACAGAATCTAACTTTTATGTCTCTGGAGTCCCAAAGAAGAAGAGAACCAGACTGAAAAAAATAATTGAAGAAGTAATATGATTGTTGGGATGAGCACAGGGTGTTATATGTAAGTGATGAATCACTAAATTCCTGAAACTATTACACTCTATGTTAACTTACTGAAATTTAAATAAAAACTTGAAACAAAGAAAGACTGTGAAAACTTTCCATGTTTGGCAAAAGACATAAATTTACCGGTTAAAAAAGCTAAGTAAACCCTAAACAGAATAAACCCAAAGAAATCTATTCTCAGAAGCACCATAATCAGACTTCTGGAAACAAAAAAAATGAATTAAAAAAATCTTAAAAGTAGCCAGAGAAAAATGATTTATTCTAAGGGAAAATGATTCAAATGATTTATTTCTCATCAGAAACCATGGAGACCAGAGGAAGTGCAAAGTACTCAAAGAAAAGATTTAACTCAGATTTTTATATCCAGCCAAGAAAAACTTTATTTGTAAAGATAAAAGACATTTTCAGTTGAGAGAAAACTGAGAATTCATTGCCAGCAGACCTTCTCTGAAAGAATTGATAAAGGAACTTATTCAGACAAAATGGAAATGGTACTATACAGAAACTTGGAACATCAAGAGTGAAGGAAGAGCAAAAAAGATGATAAGTATAATAGACTATTTCTCCTCTTGAGTTTTTGAAATAAATTTGATAGGTGAAAGCAAAAATTATACCATTGTCTGATAAAGTTTTTGTTGTATGGAGGTGTAATATGTAAGACAACTGCAACATAAAAGGGAGAGGGAAAAGGCACCTATAATGGATTTGTAAATTCCAGTTAATGTGATAACATTTTGATTCTAAGTGCATTGTTATCCTTAACTATAAACTCTACAGAGAGATTTCAAGACATAATTAATTTAATAATAAAAAATGTTAAAATACCCCAAAAAAGGGCAGGAAATGGGAAAGAAGAAGGAAAAACAGAAGGAACAACAGCAAACAAATAATGTAAACCCAAGTCTCAATATATCAGTAACTACATAGTCTAAATGTGTATACACTAATTAAAAGACATGATCAGAATGGATTTTGTAAATGATGCAACTATAAGGTGTTTCGAGAAACTCGCTTGAGGGGCGCCCAGGGGGCTCAGTCACTTAAACATCGGCTCAGGTTGTGATTTCAGGGTCATGAGATTGAGCCCTGTGTCAGGCTGCGCACTGAGTATGGAGCCTGCTTAAGAGTGTGTCTCTCCATCTTCCTCTGCCCACCTCCCCCAAATAGGTAGGTAGGTAGGTAGGTAGGTAGATAGATAGAAACAATTTTTAGAGTTTTTTAAAAAGAAACTTCAAATACAGGTAGATTAAAAGTAGAAAAATGGTAAAAGATATACCACATAAACACTAATCAAAAGAAATTTAGAAATAATCAGAAATAATCATTTAAGACCAAAATATAAATAAAGTTTAAAAAAAATCAATGGGAATTTGAAAAATATATATATATATATATATTAATACCAGGAAATTAGACTTCAGAGCAAATAAAATTACAAGGGATAAAGAGAAACTTTACATAATGATAAAAGAGCTAATTCACTAGGAAAAGATAATCCAAAATGCGTATGCATCTAACAGCAGTGCTTCAAAATACCTGAAGCAAAACCTGGCAGATCTGAAAGGAGACATAGGCAATCCATAATTATACTTGGCAACTTTAACACTCCTCTCTCAATAATTGATAGAAATAATGGACAGAAAATCAGCAAGAATATAGGGGAACTGACAGCCCAACTGGATCTAATTGATATTTTATAGAACAGTCCACCTAAGAGTAGCTCAGTCCACATTCTTTTCAAGTGCACAGGGAACATTCAGCAAGATAGACTACATTCTAGATCATAAAAGGAGCCCTAATAAATTGAAAAGAATTGAAATCATACAAATTATATTCTCTGACCATAATGGAATTAAACTAGAAGTCAATAAGAGAAAGATAACAAGACAATCTTCAAGTACTTGGAAATTGAACAACAAATTTCTAAATAATCCATGGGTCAGAGAGGGTCTTAAGTAAAATTAGAAAATATTTTGAACTGAGTGAAAATGAAAATAAAACAGTGATTGAGACAATATATACTGTAATGTATACTGTCATACAAAATAGGCCAATTACCAATATTTGAATGCTGACACATTATTTATTCATCAGAGACACAGGCAAAATCTATAAGATATTCAAATAGCAAGTGTCAAGGAATTGTGTATTCACCTAGTTGTTAAAATAAGCTAGTTAATTTGGCAGGTAAGTATTAAATAATCATAATTAGAATCAGGTGACTTTTTAAGGGAGCAAGTAGAAAACTGAACAAAGTAAGATGATGCAGCTAAAGCAGTGCTTAGAGGGAAATTGATAGCATTAGATGTTTCTGTTAGGGAAAAAGAAAGGTCTCAAATCAATCTGCTTTCTGCCTAAAGAAAATTTTAAAAGAAGAGAAACCCAAAACTAGCAGAAGGAGGGAAATAGTGAAGATCAGACCAAAATTCAGTGAAATCGAAAACAGAAGAGTAAGGGAAAACAATGAAACCAAAATATGGCTTTTTGAAAAGACCAGTAAAATGATAAGCCTCTAGCAAGGCTGACAAAGATGAAAAGAGGGACGCCTGGATGGCTCAGTGGTTTGAGCATCTGTCTTCGGTTTGGGGTATGATCCCGGGGTCTGGGATCGAGTACCGCATCAGGCTCCCTGTGAGGAGCCTGCTTCTCCCTCTGCCTCTCTCTCTCTCTCTCTCTCTCTCTCTCTCATGAATAAATAAATAAATAAAATCTTTTTAAAAAGAGAGAGAAAAGAAATAATTTAGCAGTATCCAGAATGCTAGACTGCCACAGATTCTAAAAGGATAACAAGGACATACTCCCCATATTTGACAATTTAGAGGGAGTGGACCAATTCCTCAAAAATCATAAACTATACAAATCCATTGAAGATAAAATGAATGACCTCAACATCCCTGTATCTGTTAATTGAATTCATAATTAAAAAGAACAAAGTTGGAGCAATCAATACCTCATTTTAAGACATTATAATATGGCTATAGTAATCAAGGCAGTTTGGAAATGGCAATAGGATAGACACCTCAACCAAGAGAAGAGAATAGATTTGCACAAATATTACTGTTTGATTTTTGACAAAGGTATAAAGGCAATTTTAATAGAGAATGTATAGTTCTTTAAACAAGTGAAGTTGAAAAAATTAAGTCTGACCATATGCAAAAGAAACTAACTTTGCCCTAAATCTGTTACAAAAATTAACTTCACCTGGGTGACCCAGTGATTGAATGTCTGCCTTCGGCTCAAGTCATGATCCTCGAGTCCTGGGATCGAGTCCTGTAACAGGCTTCCTGCAGGGAGCCTACTTTTCCCTCTGCCTATGTCTCTGCCTCTTTCTCTGTGTCTCTCATGAATAAATAATATCTTTTTTAAAAATTACCTCAAGATACATCACAGGTCTAAGTGTAAAACTATAAAACTTTAAGAAGGAGGCACCTGTGTGGCTAAGTTGATTAAGTGTCTGCCTTAGGCTCAGGTCATGATCCCGGGTTCCTGGGATTGAGCCCTATGTCAGGCTCCCTGCTCAGCTAGAGTCTGCATCTGCCTCTCCCTCTGCCTGCTGCTCCCCCTGCTTGTGCGTGTTTGCTGTTGCTCGCTCTCTCTCTTCCTCTTGCTCTCTCGCGCACGCGCTCTCTCTCAAATAAATAAATAAAATCTTAAAAAAAAGAACTTCAAAAAGTAATACATGAGAGAAAATATTTATGACCTAGGATTATGCAAAGAGTTCTTAGACATGAGACCAAAACCATGATCTATAAAATTCTAGAAATCCATTCGGACTTGATCAAAATAAAAACCATTGCTTTACAAAAGATAGTCTTAAGGACTTATCACTTAAGACAGTGATAAACCACTAATTTGGAGAAGGTATTTACAAGTCACATGTCCAGCAAAGGACCTGTATCCAATATATATAACAAACCCTTCCGATTAAACAGTTAAAGCAGACAGTCCAATTTAAAAATAAAATTACTTGAACAGGTTCTTTACCAAAGAGGATATGAGGATGACAGATAAGCATGGGAAAATTTGTTCACCATTACTGGCATCGGGGAAATGCGAATTGAAACTACAAGATACCACTCCACACCTGTTGGACTCACTAAAATATAAAAATACTGACAGGACCAAATGCTAATGAGGATGTGGCGCAACAGAAACCTTCATCTCTTGATGGTGAGAATGTTAAATGGTGCCACCTCCGGAAAACAGTTCAGCTCTTTCCAATAAAGGTAAATACACACATAAACCATATGACCTAGCAGTCCTCCTGGGTATTAACCCTAGAGAAATGAAAACACACACTCATTTAAAAAAAAACTGTTCACAAATGTTTATAAGCAGCAGAATTCATAAAAGCCAAAAACTGGAAACAACCCAAATACACTTTAGTGGATAAATGAATAAACCATGGTACTTTCATACCATGGAGTATTACACAGCAATAGAAAGGAATAGACTACTGATATACCCAAACTGGATGGATCTCAGATGCATCGTGCTGAGTGAAAGAAGCCAGACTCATAAGACTACAAACTATATGAACCCATTTGAGGACATTCCTGAAATTACAGAACTGTAGTGAATGATTGAGAATAAATCAGTGGTCGTCATGGATTAGAGAATGGTGTGAATACAAAGGGGCAGCACAAGGAAGTTTGGGGGATGATGGAAGCGTTCTATATCCTGATTGCGATGAGTGTTAACATGTGGTAAAAGTCATAGAACTACACTCCTCTCCAAAGTCGATTTTACTATGATAGCTTTAAAAGTAAAAATTGAAGAAAATCAAATTTCTGTGACCTGGTGATAAGAAGATATAACTCTGCCTTTAGAGATTTTTCAAATAAAAAGATTCCTTTTCTACAAAAAATGTTACATGGATTAAATGTCCAGCATTGAGGTCACCATAAAGTAAATCCCAAAGCTGCCAGGCTGAAAACCAGACACACCTAAACAGAAATGTTATTGGGAGCCCCTGCTAAGCTGTTTGGAAATCTACACCATGGAGGAAGTATCCGACTATAACAAAAGAAATCTCTTTGGAGGAACAAAACATGAGTATTCTTACTGCTAAAGTAAAAACCAAAGAAAGGTCCTTCCTAACCTTAGCTTAAGAAATGGATGGAATAACCAGAATGGCTAAAATTAACAAGACAGGAAACAACAAATGTTGGCGAGGATGTGAACCCTCTTGCACTATTGGTGGGAGTGCAAGCTGGTGCAGCCACTCTGGAAAGCAGTGTGGAGGTTCCTCAAGAAGTTAAAAATAGAGCTGCCCTACGACCTAGCAATTGCACTACTGGGTATTTACCCAAAGATACAGTTATAGTGAAACAACAGGACACCTGCACCCAAGTGTTCATAGCAGCAATGTCCACAATAGCCAAACTGTGGAAGGAGCCACGATGTCCTTCAACAGCTGAGTGGATAAAGAAGATGTGATATATATATATCACATACACAATGGAATATTACTCAGCCATCAGAAAGGATGAATACCTACCATTTACATCGACGTGGATGGTATTACGCTGAGTGAAATAAGTTAATCAGAGAAAGATAATTATATGGTTTCATTCATATGTGGAATGTAAGAGATAGTGAAGGACCATAAGGGAAGGGGGGAACTGAGTGGGGAAAGATTAGAGAGGAAGACAAACCATGAGAGACTCCGGACACTGGGAAACAAGCAAAGGGTTGCAGAAGGGGAGGAGAGTGGGGGATGGGGTAACCGGGTGATGAGGATTAAGGAGGTCACGTGACGCGATGAGCCTGGGTGTTATATGTTGGCAAATTTAATTTAAATAAAATAAAATTAGGAAAAAAAGAAGAAATGAGTGGATTACATTTGGGCACCAGAGTGTCAGACCACTCCTGTAAGTTCTAACCTTTTAAGAATGTAAAGCCTTAAAAACATGACAGTGTTTTGAATAAGAGAATCTGGATATTGGAGCAATGTGGGATTTTTTTTGTTTTTTTGTTTTGTTTTACTTTTGACAAGGGTAGGTAGAGTTCAAGAAGCTCTGTGTTCTTTTATGCAAGATAAACATCTGTTTGCTTATAGTTCCCATTCTTCTCTCTTGTTTATTGAAGGGGGGAGCGGGTATAGCATCATAGAGAATAAGAAAATTTCAATCCTGATTTGTTTTCTCTTTATCTCACCATAGCCAGCATTCTGGAATCTGTTTCAAACATATCCCTTCCTCTTGGTTAAAGGTGATGATTTAAAAACAAACAGGCCACACGAAGAGAACACAGTGTCTCAATTTTTGTAATAATAATTGGAAATGTAAATTAGTTTCAATCATGTCCCTTTTGTTCTTCTGGTTTAAATTTGCCGATTAAGGTTATTTTACATTCACAACTGTTAAACAGTGTGTCTGAGCAAGGTGAAGTGAATTAAGGTGGAGTTGTATTGGCAGGTGAGACCTCCTATAGGCCTGTGTATGACTGCAGGTTCAGGTTGCCTCCAACAGCTTCTGCCCACTTGTGCTAGCTCTAAAGGGGAGCGATATTCCAATAAAGATGTTTTCTTTCATTTTATTTTATTTTATGTTATAATGGTTGTGATTGTATACCATTTCATATTACGCTTAACAAATTCACATCCTCATCTTCAGCTGGTAATGTACCAGTTTGCTCTTTTTGTTTCTCTCTCATTGAAGAGCATAGAGTTCTAGCTCGTACTCCGTGGATATACCTCATAGATCTATTAGCATTAAAAAATGTTTGAAAACTCATTCTATGGGTGGGACCACTGACCTTATCCAAAGATAACCCTGGAGTATTGCCACTTTTATCTACTTTATTTCTGAGGTTGCTCTATTAAAGTTTACCTGTAAAAATAGGTTCCATTACTAAGACACTGTTTGAAAACCACTCACCTGGACAGATAAAATTCACAGATAATGAAAACTTGAATTTGTCACCAATCATCTCCACTTCCCATCCCTCTACACTTTCAGGATGTTCCTAAGAGTAACATTTGACTGATTTCATGCCTATTTACTCAATATTGGCAGTTTTTTTTTTTTAATTCAAGAGATCCACTAAATGATCTCTTTTTTTAAATACCTAATGTACCTATGGTACATTCCAGTACCATATTACAGGAAGGTGTATTACTTTTTCTCACTTTGCTGGTTGAAAAACTGCTGAGAGGTGAAGTGGTCTAAGGCAGAAAAGGGGAAGAACAAGGATGTGGATTATCTGCATCCAAATAATTGAGCACCACAGTGTGTATATTCAAGGTGGCGGTGACTCAAGTGAGATAGGTGGGTGGTAACAAATGATTTGAGAGAAACAGACCTGCTGGAGCTCAAATAGAGGCACTTCTGTTATAGTCATTGAGAATTACAGAACAATTAGAGCCGAGAGGAATGCAGGAAAAAAACAATACACTTTTTCATGTCCCTGCAACCTGCCAAAGAATCAAATAAGATACAGGCATGATGTAGGCTTAGGAACTAAGGAATGGTTCATTGTTGATCCTTGAATTTGCTCAAACCCCAGATAGAGTGTGATAGAACATGAAAGATGAGACAAAAAAACAAACTGTGGAATAAGGTCTACATCTGTTGAAGCTGGAATGAAGCCTACCTCAGGAACCTGAGGACATTTTTTTAAGTGAAGGGAAAGCATTAGTAGGATATATTTTATCAAAGGGCTCCCCATGCTTTGTGACCTAGATGTATAGAGCCTGGGCAGATTTTTTGTTTCTGTTTTTCTGATTTTTTTCAGGTATAATTTCTTAAGTCTCAAAGCGTTTTTAAAAAAGGAGATTGCTATTCCCTTCCTTTTAGGTGAAAGCAGTTGAGAGGAAACACATTTATAGCTGTGCGTTTTATTCCAGGGAAAGTCCATTAGCCACTTTGTATTTTGTTCAACACTTCTCTGTAGAATGGTGTGGTTTCCCACTGAACGTAGAAGGTAGCCTAGGTAAGCTTTCCATAAGAAAGACCAGGTCTTGAATACAGGCAAGCTTTCTTTCTAATTAAACAAGTATCTAATACTGTAATTTATAATACACTCTAAAAAGAAAGGACAGCACAGTCCAACCAATTTACGTTGGCCCTGTTTTTGCAATGCTAGTATCATTCTGGCAAATTGGAATAATGTAGACAAGGAATGAGTGAATGATACATTATATATGTTAATACCCTCCCTTTTGTTACTGTTTTATCATTGTTTACCACAATTAATTGGCTAACATTTGAAAAGTATATGTACAGTGAGTTCTTACTGAATGTTTCATTATACAAAACTTTATGCAGGAAAATCATAAGACATCTGCCATGAGTCTTTGTGTAATGGGTCTTAGTAACTAAATTATGTTAATAGCTACCTGAAATTTCCTGTAGAAAGTCCAAACCATTAGATCCACTAAATGATGTCTCAATAAGTAAATTACTTCTTATCATGTATTATGATGGTGGCTGATTAGGGAAGGGAGTCTATGGCCTTAGCACCTAGCGACCATGTTGGGTAAGATACATGGATCTGTTTCATTGACTGAGCTGGCTAGAACAAGATAATGGCTAAAGGTAGTCTGACCATTAGAACTGAAAACTAACAAAAACCCATTCTTAACTAATGAAATAGGACAAGGAAGGCATAAATGTTAAATCTGCTTATGTCTACTGTATCTCTCTTCTGTCATGCCATCAATTATAAGACACACTGATTTAGTAGTAGCATTTCAGGGGAAAAGAAACTTGTTAGCAAGGATAGCAGCCGTAAGATAAATCTTTGTTTCAGAAACAGTAAGATGCAATGATAGGTGTCTTAGAATCAAGGCAAGGATATTACAGAGTATTACATTTCAATAATAGCTAAATCAAACTGAATGCTTATCACCTACAAGCAGTACACTTTCCCCAAACACTTCATATGTGTTACCTGTTTAATCCTCATAGCACTCTCATGCATGTTTTACAGATGGGGAGACTGAGGCTTGGAAAGGTTAATTGACTCATCCAGGGCCTCCATCTACAGTAAATGTCAGAGCCAGGATTTGAGGAAGTCTTTCCAACTCTAGGAGCCACACAGTTAACCACAGTTTTGTATTTACCCTCTGTTGTTAACATAAGACCTTATACAAAAGAGAAAGATGGAGAACAGTTAGCAAAAGCTTCTCTAAATCTACCCCTTCACTTTTTAAAGCAGTAACTGACTTCCTCCAGCAAAAAGCAAACAAACACCACTTCTTGAATATTCCTCAGCATCGGTTTTTGTGTTTCTTGTTGTGTCTGTGAGTCATATTCTATGAAGCTATTAGTCACTTTAAAAGACAATTTTGATAGCTACAGTTTCTGTCTTCTAGTAGGTTATAAGACGTATAACCTCATTACAGACTGACATACAGACACTAGAACCAAAAAGACTGTAGAGGTACATTAAGAGTTTGTTATAGCCAAATTTAACCCAAAAAAGATTTAAAGCAAACTTATACTGTGTACTGTTTCAGACACTATTGTAAGCTTTTTCTCTATTTAAACTCTTAATCTGTGTTATAATTATCTGAGACACTATTGTCATCCCTGTTTTACAGATGAGGAAACGGGTCAGATACCTTGCCCAAGATCACATGTCTGCTAAAGGGTACAACCAGGATTTGAATCTAGTCTGGTTCCAGAGTCTATGTTCTTAACAACCACACTACTTACTTCATTTCCTATTTTTACATTTAGTATTTTAAAATACCTTGGCTTTACTTTAGCATCTTTATTCTAAAACATTTATGCTGCTGGCCTCCTCATCCTGTGCCAGAACCTTGGGAGTCCTCAAGTATTGATGATATAATCCCATCTTCAAAGGGATTACAGTGCTTTAAGGAGAACTGACATTTTAGCTACGAAGAAATTAAAGTAAGGAAAATTTGGTTCTATTTCAACTTGTTATTTGTTGGTGAGATGGTGATTAAGTTGTCTTTATTTTTTTACAGTCATTGGTACTGACGTCTTACCACCTCATCTTTTTTTTTTTTAATCACTTGCTTACGTCATCAATGACTTATTTAGAACTACAAGAGTATATTGGTTAGACTTGGCTCTTGAATGAAGTACCCCAAAATTTTTAAAAAGTCAAATTCTTGCAAGTGCCTATTTGGTTTATTTCAGGGAACTTCCCAAAGGCAAATGTTTATAGCTACCAGTTATTTAAGACTCATTGTATGCCAGGTACTATACTCTGTTTCACACATACTATCTCAGTAAAGCCTCATAATTGCACCTTAAGGTGGTTTTTCCTCCCAGTTTACAAATGAGAGGAGAGACTACATGGCCTCTGTGCAACTCAGTTTTTTCATTTGTAAAACAGAGAAAAAAGAAAGCTTATTTTTTTAAGATTTTATTTATTTATTTGAGAGAGCATAAGCAGGGGGGATGGGGAAAAGGAGAGGGAGAAGCAGACTCCCTGCTGAGCAGGAAGCCTGATGCAGCACTGGATCCCAGGACCCTGAGATCATGACCTGAGCCAAACGCAGATGCTTAGCCAACAGAGCCACCCAGGCACCCAATAAAGCTTTTTTATATTCTAATGAGAATTGCTAAATCCAGATGAAAATTATCTTAAGTGAACATACAGAGGTCTGTGTGAAACATAAACTTTAAACTTTAAAGAACTCAACATTTGAGGGGCACCTGGGTGGCTCAGTCGGTTTAGTGCCCAACTCTTGATTTCAGCTAGGTCATGATCCTCAGGGTCTTGAGATTGAGCCCTGCATTGGGCTCCATGCTGAGCAGGGAGTCTGTTTGAGGTTCTTTCCCTCTACCTCTGTCCTTCCCCCTGCTCAAGCACTTGCCTGTGTGCGTGCTCTCTCTCTTTCTCTTTCTAAATGAATAGATATATGTGTAAATAAATCTTTAAAAAACTCACATTTGACATCTTTCTGATCAAAGGCACAATTTCTAAAAGGCAAAACTCATAATGAAGGTGAACAAAAATCATAAAATTAAATCTACACAGTTAAACATTGGGTCCCCAGTGCAACAATGGTGTGCGTTGAAAAGCATTTTATTTGGCTTGGTCACTTTATGCTTGCAGCCTTTACCTCCAGCCCCCAGCTCAGTGCCCTTTGCATTGGCCCTGTGCTTCAGTCACTTTGACTTGTGGTGGACTGTGCCTGAAACATGGCATTGTGATAGCCTAACTGCATAGCCTACCAGGTGACTGCTGCTCTGGTACACTAAGCAAGTATTTCAGGTTGAAAACTAGCCACAAGGAACTGATTAACACAGAGAATGGCATGGTTGCAAGAGTATGAATGAAAAGTGGCATATTAAAAAGATAAGGGGCTTGGACACTGAAAACCTGGAATCAAGTCCTGGCTCTGCCACTTACTAACTGCATGACCTAGGGCAAGTACATGATCTCTTTGAGTCTCAGCCTTCTTATCTATAAAATGGAGATAATCAGAAAAGCTAGTTCATTTATTGAAGATAAAATGGGAGAGAGCATAATGCAAGGGAGACTGATCTGAAGACTAGAAAATGTCAAATGGATATTAATATGCAATGCTAAACTTCATTAAGCATCTACTTCAGTATAGTGTGGTTTAACACAGTCATAGCATTCAAGAAATCTCTGTCAGTTTTAAATAGCATGTCTGACTATATGGACTTAACATTTTTATCTCAAGTAATCCTCTACCAGCATTTCATGTCAAGATGTGAGACACTGCTTGGCAATAAAAGACTGTAGCCTTCTTGACCCTACCTATGAACCATCATTCTACTTTGGACTCTACCCATTTTTCTAAGAGATTATCAAACTAACCATAACTACCCCATTCACTGACCAGATCTGGGATTGTGAACAGATGATTCCACCTTGATGAGTTCTATAAAATAAGGCAAATAATTCTAGTTTCTTCCTACCTCACAAAGCTTGTTGTAAGGATCAAATACTTTGAAGAGCATAGTGTTCTATACAAGTACAAGGGGCATGCAAAGTAAATTGAATTTAATCATTAAAGGCCTCTCAGTGTAGCATCAGAATTAAAACACAAATAATGCTCTTAGAAAATGTAAGGTTAGAATGCCATTAAAAAGTTAAAGAGAGTGGTTGACATGAGAAGGGGGTAGATAAATGGAAATATCCACATTTGACTACAATACAGTATTGAGGGAAGATACCGCAGTACCAGATAATAAGCTCCTGCAATCTTACACTGTTTCTCTCCTTCTCTTATGTAGTCTTAGCAGTTAAAACAGTACCTGGCACATAATAGATACTCAGTTTGTTGGATGAATGAACACTAGTCTTTCTGATCAGTTCAGGTGACTTCTGGTGTGAGGGTAGGCTGACTTTGGCTAACATCCTCTGACCTGAGTTGGTAATGACTCTCTTGTCCTAGTTTTCCATCTGAGGCAGGACTTGTTCTAAGATGTTACCTAACCCAGAGTTGACCTTAACATCCATGTCAAATTACAAGGCCGAATTTTCATCCTAAATATTAAGTCTACTTATTTACAGTAGCCATGTACATTTATTTTAGTAAGTGTCAATATCTCATCATAGATCCTTAGGAACCAATTATTAAGATACTAGAAAGCTGGGGCTCTGGGTGGCTCGGTCTGTTAAGCATCTGCCTTTGGCTCAGATCATGATCCCAGTATCCTGGGATCAAGCCCCATGTTGGGCTCCCTAATCAGTGGGAGGTATGCTTCTCCCTCCCTCTGCTGCTCTCTTGTGTTCTCTCTTTCTCCCAAATAAATACATTTTTTAAAAAAGATACTAGAAGTCTAACCAAGCATTATAGATGTCCGTTTTGTTATTTTTTTGTGTGTGAGGTGAGAAATGGTACAAAATTTTCATTTTAACAAGGTAGGTAAATTTGGGTGGATATTCCAGGGAAAAGGACTGGTGGCTGCTTTTGTAAAAAAGAAACAAGTGGTAGCTTTTTTTTTTCAGTCTAGTTTAGATCAGGAAAGAAACCCTGGAAATTACCTAATTCAGGAAGCCATTTTTTCCATGTAAGGTTTCACGCAGAGCCCCCATCTGTAAAACAGATAATTGTTTTTATCAATATAGATGTCTGTTTTAACTTTATAACTTTCATTTTGTTGTTTCTCAGTGAGAGCACCCGTTAATATGGCGGGGTCTCAGGTGTCTTAAAATTTTGTATGTAGTACATGTGAATATGCCTATTTTAAATTTTTACAATGAATATACTGTAATCAATGAGATGAAACATTTAGAGAAGCCTGGAAGGTGTACAAAGGGAACATATTTGAAAAATAATGGTTCAGTCATTTATTGATAAGGAGGTTGGAACTATAATCTGTAGAATCTCATTCGGTTTCCACATTTTGCTTCTTGATATGATATTAATGACATTAATTAACACAGTCAACTACCTCAATCCTTCCAGATTCCAAGGGTTTCTCCTACCTGTACATAAATAAATATTTCCAGGCCATCTTAAGGTTCCAGTGGAATCCAAGGTATCTTACAAACCTTCATTTTTATATTATTGTTTCTTCTGATTTGAAATTTTAATTTAAATTTTCCATTATGATATTTATATGTGGTAAACGTAAATCTTTTTAGTTTTTTGGGGAGGCATGAGATTAACCTAGAAATATGACATTTAACAAATGGGGCTCTGGGTGGCTCGGAAAACTTTTCAAGGGAGGACAGTAAATTCAAGATAGAGTCCCATTATTGTCCTCAGTCCCAGGAAGGACCTCATGACCAATATTTGGGTATTTCAACATCTGCAGTGTTAAAGCCAGCCCTGTCTCCTAAGATGGAAATTGCCATGTGCAGAATGACTTGATAGAAAATGGTGTACATTCTATATAATCTTCTAACTGCAGAATGCGACCAGTGGCACTTACCCTAAAAAAAATAAATTACCCGAAATTTGCAGCACATTCATATTCAATTTCATCACAGCAGATGCTCATTAGTATGTTGTTATTAATTGGTATTCACTTTAGGTTTTGTTTAAAATGAAGATAATAATTAGGTTTTAATTACTGCATCATTCGTGGGGGGGGTTGTCTATGGGGAGAGGGATAGAGTGAAATGCTTCTTAAGCACTGAGATATTTCCTGATGCTTATTCAGCAACGTGTGTTGCCAAAGACTTTAAAAAAATAACTTCATCTTTACCAAAAAATGGGACTAGGATTCTGAAATGAATAAACTGCTGTGTGTGTTTTCTTAAGCCCATCGTTATCAAGAACTTGCTGTAAATTGCTTGATGGACACACTGAATCAGATGATAATGTGCACTACCATTCTTTCTAATCAAATTACCAAAAAGACTTCTTGGAAAAGTAACCCTCATAAGCGGCTGATTAATGAAGTGGTGGCAATGTTTTGTATTAGAACTAATTGAAGTAATTCAAATAAGTTATTTCTGTAGCCTATGGAAATAATTTCCTTTGCAAAGAAGTACAGTGGAATTGGCAAGCCAGTATTTTTTTCACCCTCTGTTTTTCCATATTTGCAAAATAACTAAGTTAATACAGATATTGCAAATAAAATGGGGAGAAAACTAATTTAATTGAGTGGCAGGAAAAACAAAGAATGCTTGGCTCAATTCTTTCATAATCAAGACTAATAATTTATATAAGGCTTAAAGGTGTATGGAAATTGAGGGGTACTAGAATTCTAAAAGCATATCTCTACTAAGACACTAGAAGTAGCAGTTTTTAATGCATTCTTGAAAAGGAGGCATTCATATTCTGGAGTTTAAACATATTCCTTAGTTAAATTTTTCTGGAGCACCTATCATGGATATGGCATTGGGTTTTCCAAATATATACAAATTCAGACCCTCTGGAAGCTTACCAGCTAGTTTGGGGAAAGTACAGGACCTATCCTGTGCTCACTACTTTCCATATGGTATCACATTATCTTTACAACTTTCCTAAAGGGCTTTGGATTACTAATGAAAAACTTGGGGATCCCTGGGCTCAGCAGTTTAGCGCCTGCCTTCAGCCCAGGGCATGATCCTGGAGACCCGGGATCGAGTCCCACATCGGGCTTCCTGCGTGGAGCCTGCTTCTCCCTCTGCCTGGGTCTCTGCCTCTCTCTCTCTCTCTCTCTCTCTCTCTCTCTCTCTCTCTCTCAAATAAATAAATAAATAAATAAATAAATAAATAAATAAATAAAAATCTTAAAAAAACTAATGAAAAACTTGAGGTGTGAATAGGTTAAACAGTGTATCCAAAGTCACTGTAGCCTTTAAGTGATAGAACAGACTTTAAACCAATTCAGTCTGACCCCAAAGCCAGTCTGCCATGGGGAGATACACACCGGCTACATTAGAAATCATTTCAAGGGACTAGTGTACTGTTTTAACTGCTAAGACTACATAAGAGAAGGAGAGAAACAGTGTAATTGCAGGAGCTTATTATCTGGTACTGCGGTATCTTCCCTCAATACTGTATTGTAGTCAAATGTGGATATTTCCATTTATCTACCCCCTTCTCATGTCAACCACTCTCTTTAACTTTTTAATGGCTTTCTAACCTTACATTTTCTTTTTTTTTTTTTAAATTTTTTATTTATTTATTCATGATAGTCACAGAGAGAGAGACGCAGAGACACAGGCAGAGGGAGAAGCAGGCTCCACGCACCGGGAGCCCGATGTGGGACTCGATCCGGGTCTCCAGGATCGCGCCCCGGGCCAAAGGCAGGCGCCAAACCGCTGCGCCACCCAGGGATCCCAAACCTTACATTTTCTAAGAGCATTATTTGTGTTTTAGTTCTGATGCTACACTGAGAGGCCTTTGATGATTATATTCAATTTACTTTACATGCCCCTTGTACTTGTATAAAACACTATACTAGTGTTGTATCATTAAGCAAGGTGTTGAGGCTCAACGAGAGATGGGAGATATGCTCTATGAATCCCTTTCTTCCACAAACATTCATTGAGGCCCATTTATATTCCCGGCTCTGGCCTTGGCACCAGCAGTGCAGACGGGAATACATAGAGTCCCTGCCCTATGGAGCTCACATCCTAGGAGGTACGGGATGATCAAAAACAGTGAGAATTAAATTAAGGAGTCAATCCCATTTACAATAGCACCCAAAAGCATAAGATACCTAGGAATAAACCTAACCAAAGAGGTAAAGGATCTATACCCTAAAAACTATAGAACACTTCTGAAAGAAATTGAGGAAGACACAAAGAGATGGAAAAATATTCCATGCTCATGGATTGGCAGAATTAATATTGTGAAAATGTCAATGCTACCCAGGGCAATTTACACGTTCAATGCAATCCCTATCAAAATACCATGGACTTTTTTCAGAGACTTAGAACAAATTATTTTAAGATTTGTGTGGAATCAGAAAAGACCCCGAATAGCCAGGGGAATTTTAAAAAAGAAAACCATAGCTGGGGGCATCACAATGCCAGATTTCAGGTTGTACTACAAAGCTGTGGTCATCAAGACAGTGTGGTACTGGCACAAAAACAGACACATAGACCAATGGAACAGAATAGAGAATCCAGAAATGAACCCTGAACTTTATGGTCAACTAATATTCGACAAAGGAGGAAAGACTATCCACTGGAAGAAAGACAGTCTCTTCAATAAATGGTGCTGGGAAAATTGGTCATCCACATGCAGAAGAATGAAACTAGACCACTCTCTTGCACCATACACAAAGATAAACTCAAAATGGATGAAAGATTTAAATGTGAGACAAGACTCCATCAAAATCCTAGAGGAGAACACAGGCAACACCCTTTTTGAACTTGGCCACAGTAACTTCTTGCAAGATACATCCACGAAGGCAAAAGAAACAAAAGCAAAAATGAACTATTGGGACTTCATCAAGATAAGAAGCTTTTGCACAGCAAAGGATACAGTCAACAAAACTCAAAGACAACCTACAGAATGGGAGAAGATATTTGCAAATAACATATCAGATAAAGGGCTAGTTTCCAAAATCTATAAAGAACTTATTAAACTCAACACCAAAGAAACAAACAATCCAATCATGAAATGGGCAAAAGACATGAAGAGAAATCTCACAGAGGAAGACATAGACATGGCCAACATGCACATGAGAAAATGCTCTGCATCACTTGCCATCAGGGAAATACAAATCAAAACCACAATGAGATACCACCTCACACCAGTGAGAATGGGGAAAATTAACAAGGCAGGAAACAACAAATGTTGGAGAGGATGCGGAGAAAAGGGAACCCTCTTACACTGTTGGTGGGAATGTGAACTGGTGCAGCCACTCTGGAAAACTGTGTGGAGGTTCCTCAAAGAATTAAAAATAGACCTGCCCTACGACCCAGCAATTGCACTGTTAGGGATTTACCCCGAAGATTCAGATGCAATGAAACGCCGGGGCACCTGCACCCCGATGTTTCTAGCAGCCATGTCCACAATAGCCAAACTGTGGAAGGAGCCTCGGTGCCCATCGAAAGATGAATGGATAAAGAAGATGTGGTTTATGTATACAATGGAATATTACTCAGCCATTAGAAACAACAAATACCCACCATTTGCTTCAACGTGGATGGAACTGGAGGGTATTATGCTGAGTGAAGTAAGTCAATCGGAGAAGGACAAACAGTGTATGTTCTCACTTATTTGGGGAATATGAATAATAGTGAAGGGGAATATAAGGGAAGGGAGAAGAAATGTGTGGGAGATATCAGAAAGGGACACAGAACATAAAGACTTCTAACTCTGGGAAATGAACTAGGGGTGGTGGAAGGGGAGGAGGGCGGGGGGTGGGGGTGAATGGGTGACGGGCACGGAGGGGGACACTTGACGGGATGAGCACTGGGTGTTATTCTGTATGTTGGTAAATTGAACACCAATAAAAATTAATTTATAAAAAAAAATAAATAAAAATAATAAAAAAAAAAAAACAGTGAGAATTGGGGCACTTGCATGGCTCAGTAGTTTAGTGTCTGCCTTTGGCTCAGGGCCTATGATCGAGTCCCGCCTCTGGCTCCCTGCGGGGAGCCTCTGTCTCTGTGTCTGCCTCTCTCTCTGTGTCTCTCATGAGTAAATAAATAAAATCTTATAATAAAAAAACTGAGGACTACCTCGAGTGTGATCTCCAGGCCAAAGGGATGTGCTAAACTATTGGGACCTAGAGGAGAGGCAACTGGGTTTGTCGGGTAGAAAGTGAGCAAACCAAACGCTAGAGGTTTGACAGGCTCCCCAGGAACTGTGATGACTGTAAGGTCTGATGAAGTAGATAGAAATCAATTTAGGCAGGCCTGGGAGGATAGGCCTGCCATGAGGGGCAGAATTGCCTGCGCCAGTGTGCAGAGGAGGGAAGGACCACAGGGCCTGTGTGCCTGGAGCAGGCAATGGTAAGGAGTGAGGCAGGTGTGGGGCCTGGTTGGCATTAGAAGGGCATGCAGAGACCTCTTGAGTAGGTCTGATGGTTTGAGCTCTTTCTGGTAGATGGTGGGGTTACTAGTAGGAGTGTGTGTGTGTGTGTGTGTGTGTGTGTGTGTGTTTGTGTGTGTGACAGAGAGCAAGCAAGCATGCAAGTGTTTGACTGGAGTTGGAGTGGGGGAGCAGGGAGAAATGGAGAAAATCTCAGGCAAGTTCCACACCCAGCCTGGAGCTCAACACAAGACTCGACCTCACAACCCTGAGATCATGACCTAAGGCAAAACCAAGAGTCTACACTTACCTGTCTGAACCATCCAGGTGTCCCCAATAGATATTTTTCAGCCAAGGCTGTTGTAACAAGGCAATTTCCCATTTCTAGACTTGTATCTTATGGTCTCTGTCAGTGCCAGCAGGTTTAGAGTTCTGAATCTGCTTCATGCTCTGATGCCTAAATTCTATCCTCAGCTTTTGCAAAGTAATGGGATTTGATACACCATTGTTGTATTTTAAAATTCTAGTCAGTGCTGGTTTATTTGTGCTCATGGTAGAAGAAGAATCAAGTTTAATCATCAAAAATACTTTGGGGCAATATTTTTGGTATTGGGGCAGCCCATTTTCCTTCCTGATTGACACTGTTCAGGCTTAAACCAAATGGATTTGACTTCTGTCAGTATATACTAGTTAATGTGAGAAGACAGGCCTTGTATGTTCTAGGTTGTATGAGGAAAGTATCTTGAGGTTAAGAGTTTGCTGTGAATAATCTTGGGTTGTGAGCCAAACACTGCATACCTCAAGGAATTCAATTCAGGAGCAAGTTATGTTTATTTTCAAGTTGATAAAGAGGTAGTTTTAGCTAACTTCTACTCTATCCCTATAAATGAAAGGGAGAGAGAGAATACTGGTTACATTGCCACACAACAGTCTTAAAAAGGCAAAATAAAAGACCATGTGTTATCAGACTAGTTCAAAAGAAAGTCAGTTGAAAATCAATACTGAGCCCACTTTGGAAACATTTTGGCAGTTGCTACTATAGCTGAACATCTGCATGCCCTATGACCCAGCATTTCCACTACTGGGTATTATAATCAATAGAAATGTACACTTAATGTGCTTCAAGGCATGTACAAGAATATTCACAGCAGCACCATTCCTAATAGCCAAAAAATTGGAAACCACCTAAATACCCATCATCCATAGAATGGATAAGTAGATTGTGATCTAGTCATTCAGTGGACTATTTTATGGCAATGAGAACAAACTCTTTTTACATGCAACAACATGGGTGAATCTCACAAACATAATATTGAGCAAAAGAAACCAAAGAGTGAAAACTATATGATTCTATGCACATAAAGTTTTGGTTTTTTTTTTAAGGCAAATCTGTTGTTATCCTTGCAGGGAAGATAAGGAGTAGCTGGCAGGGGAACAAGGGGAGGCCTCTGGGATGCTGGAAATGTTCTGTTTCTTATGGGTGTTGATTACAGAGATGTATTCACTTTGTACATCAAGCTGCACATTTATTATTTGTGCACTTTCGGTGTACAGATTATAATTCAACAACAAAAAAATACAAATTTAACAACCACTCTATATTTATGTAAGAGAAAATATGTCCTATCCTAATCTTGAAATACCTTGCTTGACAAGCAAGCATCTTCCCCAAAAATGATTCTCAGGAAATCTTCTCAGGCTATTTTACTTAGTGTAATTTCCTTTATCTCAAGCCATGGAGGGATAAGAAGTGTCCATGGTTCTAAAAGTATCTCCAGGGCAGCCCCGGTGGCTCAGCGGTTTAGCACCGCCTTCAGTCCAGGGCGTAATCCTGGAGAGTCCCACGTCAGGCTCCCTGCATGGAGCTTGCTTCTCCCTCTGCCTGTGTCTCTGCCGCCCCCCTCTCTCATGAATAAATAAATAAAATATTTTTTAAAAAATAAAAGTATCTCCAATACAGGTAATACATAGCACAGTAATTCTCATCTTAGACTATGCACCAGAACTACCTAGGAGCCCTTAAAAAACACCCATCCACAGCATTCCACCCTGCATTCTGAGCTAGTTGTTCCCAGGGTGAGGTCTGAGCTTTAGTATCATTTTTTAAAGCCCCCAGGTAATTCCAATGTGCAGTCAGGTGAAGGACTACTGATCTAGAGCCTCATCAGAAATCTCAGGAGAGGGATCCCTGGGTGGCGCAGCGGTTTAGCACCTGTCTTTGGCCCAGGGCGTGATCCTGGAAACCCGGGATCGAATCCCATGTCGGGCTCCCGGTGCATGGAACCTGCTTCTCCCTCTGTCTATGTCTCTGCCTCTCTCTCTCTCTGTGTGTGTGACTATCATAAATAAATAAAAATTGAAAAAAATTCAAAAAAAATTCCATTTAAAAAAAAAAGAAATTTCAGGAGAAAGACCAGAGATTATAAATGAAACAGAACTACCTTTTCATGTGAGGACACGTTGGCTTGGAGAGAGAATGAAGTTTGCATTGTTTCTAATGTAATCCAATTACGGGATTTTAAAAAAATGTATTAGAACCAGCAGCATTAAAGCATTTTGCTTTTCCATTCATTTCTTCCACAATATTTGCTAAGTGCCTCCTCTGTGCCCAGTGTATCAAAGTGAAATTCCTTCCCTATTCCTATGTATGTATGGGACCCACACTTATTACTCTGTTAACACTCCAAGCATCCAACTTGAATGCAGAGTGTGATACACACAGTAGCTATTTCAGCTCAGCATTGTCCTTAGTAAATCACTACTCGGCCACTTTGGTGCATGATGTTCTAACTATAAAAGAAGACTGAAAGAAGCCTAGGCACCGTGTTGAGTGCAATTTTCACGGAAAGAGCAAGAAATCGAACATTTTAAACCAATAAGTAAAAGCTAGAGAGAGAAAGAAATGTTAAAATATCATCTTATTTTCTTGAAGTATTTTCCATCCAATCTTGTACAGTCAAAATGAGCATTTAAGTATGGGGAAAAAAAAACCCACTGAACATCTCAGAGAAGACTAGAGGGTATCGGGTTTCTTGATTAGAAGAATTTATCATCAAAGGCAAAAGAGAAAAGATGATAATAAAAAAAAAACCTCCAAGTGATCACAAATTAATGGTGCAAAATCAAGAAAACAAAAGTAGGTGTTATTCTTGTTCATTTAAACTATAGTTTTCTCCATTTCATGTGTGTTCTTTAAAACCACTTAATTGTATTTGACATTGAAAATCTAATAGGGCCTTTTGTTTTCAGCCAATTTACTAATTGCAAAATATGTCAGAATCAAAAGGGCAGGAAGTGTTGGTATATTTTTTAAAAATATATAACTCCTTTTTAATTTTTTTTTCCTATTTTCCTTATCCATTTAGGCAGTGACTTTCAATTAGCCTGCCTACTAATATCAGGTCACTAAACTCCGTGGCTGACGCTTTATTCCTTCA
>NW_026575125.1:20515000-20580000 GCF_905146905.1 Nyctereutes procyonoides
GTGAGCACAGGCTTCCCTTGCATGAGGGGCGGTGGTGTAGGAATCCCCGGCTTTCGTCCCCACAGCCTGTCTCACATTGTTCTCTATTAAAGCAGGGCTTTGGGGGAGGAACAGTACAAAAAGGACTCTTTAAATGCTATATTTTGAAAATGCTATTTTCTATAGAGTTTAGTAATTGTAATAAAGTAAGCATAGGCAACATGATCGTTGGACCTACAAAAACCAGATATTACCACAAAAAAATAGACCTGGAGTATGTCTCTGCTGTTCACTAAAAGCCTAGGTTCGTTTTGAAAGAGAAGCATGGGGTGGAGTTCTTTTATTGACTCCATCATAAGAGAGCATATCTGCACCTTCACCTAGATGATTGGGTGCTGCCTATAACCTTCACACAAGACTTGAAGGCACTGTGGAGTTTAATGGGTCTGGGAAAAGCGTTGTTACATAACAGAGTATTTGAAAATGTCATGACAAGTGCATGGTTTTTTTCGTACCTGAAAATCACACTGACAACTTTTCTATGACCTGTAAAAACTAAAAAAGGCAAATTTACACATTTTTCTTATTAGTTACCTGCAGAGTATTTATGTTATTTGTCAGTGAATATCGATCCAGCATTTTGTTGGTCACTATTAAGACTAGAGGTAACCTTAAGGGCATAAAGAAACCTACAAATACTGCTGGATTTCCTCCCATAGGAATCTCCATGCTGCCCTTGATTTGGTCTTAACTGTTTTCAGTTCTAGTCATAAGTGACCCGTTTTTTCCATCTACAAGATAGGCTAAAATTATTTTTTAAAGGTCTTGACTTAACTGATTTTGCTGTCCTTGGATATAAAACAGTTTACTGACTGATGGAGGAGTTAGTTCAAATATTAGTTTCTTATTTTTAGATGTTCACCAAGAGCTTGGGCTATCTCCACAGCACATTCTCACTGAATTAGTAAAATTTATGTGATGTGAAGAAAATTTTTTTATTTCATTAATAACTGAGTTTTTGAACTTCTATTCATGGCTCATGTCTGCCCATGTTAATTTGTAGTATCATTAATAGCTTTTTTCTCTTTTGCCCCTAAGGACCTTTCCTTAAAGACATTATGACTTGAGAGAATTATGTACAGATTCTCCGATGAGTACATTTGTTTCTACTTGGTTTATTAACTCTTCTTGGGTATCAGTATATATTAGAAGTTGCTCCCCCTTTACTTCTTTCTGAATCTAACTATTTCAGATTGTTCCCTAGATATCTTAGACTCCAAGGGGATGGACTTCTCTTCCAGGCATTTCCAGAATTTGTACCTGAGGTGGCTGAATCAGTCTTCCATGAGTAGCAATTTTCAAAAAGTCCATTGACTCTTGGAGACATATAGAAATGATCTGGAAAGTCACCAGAGACTTAGTCCGGCTATTTTGGGGAGTGTATGTTGCTTTCCCACAAAATAAGAGGGAATAGAATAGCTACTCAGAAGCTTCTTGCTCAGCAAAAGGGGAGAAGTGCTGGCAGTATCTATACCCTCACAATTTACTGTAGTTTTATTTCACAAGTTTAAAAGTTGGGATGCTTTTTTTGTCGTTTGCTTCTAATAAGTACACTATCCAAGAGCTCAGGGTCATAATGGTACTTCGTGTGAGTTATTGACAGGTTCTTTTACATGTCAGAAGGCTAAAGAAAATAAGAGAAAGATTTTTTTGTATATGTTTTTATTGGAGTTCTATTTGCCAACATATAGCATAACACCCAGTGCTCATCCCGTCAAGTGCCCTCCTCAGTGCCCGTCACCCAGTCACCCCATCTCCCTGCCCACCTCCCCTTCCACTACCCCTTGTTCATTTCCCAGAGTTAGGAGTCTCTCATGTTCTGTCATCCTCACTGATATTTCCCACTCGTTTTCCTAAGAGAAAGATATTAAATGTATGTGTCACCAAAGAAACTTCATGAAATGTTCCAAGAACCTTTTATTTTATTTATGAAACTATTTTTCCTTTGAGCTTCCTTCTTTTTATTATTCATAAGTAGTACTTTAGGAATGAGTGGATTAGTTGAAATTTACCTGCTCAGGGCATTTTCAGGACACCCAGTAATGTTTTGTTTTTTTTTTTTTTGACACCCAGTAATGTTAAGAGGTATTAGGGTATTTGTTAGTAGGGAGATTTAAACTGAAACACTAGGTTATGCTTATCTATATTCCAAGAGCAGAGGTTTTCCTGACAAGTGACATTTGATAAGCTCTCCTTTAAGTGTCAGCTGGGGTGGGGCGCCTGGGTGGCTTGGTCAGTTAAGTCCAGCTCTTGATTTCTGCTCAGGTCATGATCTTAGGGTGGTGAGACTGAGCCCTGCTTCAGGCTTGGTGCTCAGTGGGAAGTCTGCTTGAGATTCTCTCTCCCATTCCCTCTGCCTCTCACCCCCTCAAAAATACTGAATTGAAAATCTATGGGATCCAGAGGGCAAATATATTTATTCAGTTTGGACTAAGGCCAGAACACCAGTAAATGTTACATCAGAAGTCCTGTGAAAAGTGACAGTCATTACACACAGTTACATTATTGAGAATGGAGTTTAAGTATTGCTCTCAACAAGTGCCCTGGACCTGGCCTGTGAAGTATTTCCTATAGACTCTTCTTTACTCTCAGTACTTAGCAACATTTCTTTGACTAAGATTGTTTTACCATTTCCCTTTGTAAAGTCCATATTTTAAGAGCTGTAACTGGATGATGGTTTTAATTCTTATTTGAATCTTGGCCATTTGACTTGGAAAAATCACAAATTATTTGAAAGAAGTTTATTTTTATGGTAAAAAGTAGTTCTTGTCAAAGCTTTTTCCTGTGCTTTTCTTTCAAACGAAGATTTACAGACCATTAGTCCATAATGTGAATTAACCCCATTTGGTATTTTTCCTTATCTTTAAAATGCTAAAGGACTGTTACTCACTTTGGTGAAGTGTTTACTGCATAGTCACTGTAACTACATAACATTTTTAAAATCTTATTTCTGTGGGACTTTGGCTTTATTATTGTAACTACTCCAGAATGTTACACAGATGGCATAATAGATCCAAAGGCAGTTTTAGAGAAACATAGTGGCAATGTATGAAGTAAAAATCCATTTCCACAATGGCATCACATAATGGTCCCATTTGACTGCCTCATCCCATGGGGCTTTGGCCTGAGTAGGGATAAGTGAACAGTTTGGGGGAGACATGAATCTATTCAAATGTTGTCCTACTTGTCTAACTTAAGTCTGTTTAAAAATGCAGGAGCAAAAAGAATCTCTTAGTTTTCTCACCTGAACTTTATTTTGTGTATTCAACAATGCTAAAAACAGTACATGCGTATTTTCACTTATGTGTTGAATACTATCCCAGATGGTAGAGGAACTAAGATGGCCAGTGTTCCCTGCTCTAGAGGAGCTTACAGTTTATCAGAGACAGATTCAGCAGCAGTATGATAAACCACCAATCTAGTCAGACTGTTAGGGAAGCAAAGAAAGGGAGCCTCTAACCACCTTTGTTTTTAGCAGACTATCCTTCAGAGTACTTTTAGGTTCACAGCAAAATTGAATGCAAGGTACAGAGATTTCCTGTGCGCCTCCTGCTTCCACACAGGCACAGCTTCCCTCATTGTCAACATACCCCACCAGAGTGGCACATTTGTTAACAGTTGATGGAGCTACACTGACACAGCATTATCATCTACAGTCCACAGTTTACCTTAGGGTTCACTCTTGGTGTTGGATGTGTGTTGGACAAACCCACAATGACATGTATCCACCATTATCGTATCACAGTTTACTTTCACTGCCCCACATTCCTCTGTGCTCACCCTACTTAGCCCTCCTTCTCCACTAACCCTTGGCAAGCACTGATCTTTTTACTGTCTTTATTGTTTCCCCTTTTCTGGAATGTCACAGAGCATATAGCCTTTTCAGATTGGTGTCTTTCACTTGGTAAGATGCATTTTTAAATTTCTTCTGTGTCTTTTCATGACTTGAATTTCATGTGACTTTCATGACTTGTCTTTTTGGTGCTAAATAATGTTCCATTATTTGGATGTACCACATTTTTAAAAATTCATTTTTTTTAAGATTTAGTTATTTATTTGAGAAAGAGGGAGAGAATGTGAGTGTGGGGAGGGGTAGAAGGAGACCATCTTTAAGCAGACACTCCACTGAGTATGGAGCCTGATTTGGGGCTTGATCCCACAACCCCAAGGCCATGATCTGAGCCAACATCAAGAGTTGAATGCCAGGAATCCCTGGGTGGCTCAGCGGTTTGGCGCCTGCCTTCGGCCCAGGGCATGATCCTGGAGTTCCAGGATCAAGTCCCATGTCGGGCTCCCTGCATGGAGCCTGCTTCTCCCCTTGCCTGTGTCTCTGGCTCTCTCTGTGTGTCTTTCATGAATAAATAAATAAAATCTTTAAAAAAAAAAGAGTTGGATGCCCAACCAACTGAGCCATGCAGGCGCCCCTGGATGTGTACCACATTTTATATTTCAATTCACCTACTGAAGGGTACCTTGGTTTCCAAGTTTTGGCAGTTCTGAGTAAAGCTGCTATAAGCATTTATATGCAGGCAGATTTTTAGGTGGACATAAGTTTTCAACCACTTTAGGTAAATAGTAAATATCGGATTGTGATTAATGGCTCATGTGATAAGAGTATGTGTACTTTGTAAGAAACTGACAAACTGACTTCCAGAATGGCTTTATCATTTTGCATTCCCACTGAGTAAATGAGAGTTCCTGTTGCTCCACATCATCACCAGCATTTAGTGTTGTTGGTGTTCCGAATTTTGGCTAACCTCATAGTAGATATGTAATGTTATATCATAGTGGAGTTGTTTTGTTTTTGGTTTTTTTTGAAAGGGGGTGGAGGGAATCTTTTTTTTTTTTTAAGAGAGGGGGCAGAGGGGGAAAGAGAATCTCAAGCAGGCCCCATGCCCATTGAGGAGCCTGACATGGGGTCTCCCAACCTGAGATCTCACAACCCTGAGATCATGACCTGAGCCAAAATCTAGAGTTGGACACTTAACTGACTGAGCCACCCAGGTGCCCTGGTACCTCATTTTAAGTTGCATTTCCCTGATGGCGTGTGATGTGGAACATCTTTTCATATGCTTATTTGCCATTTGTATATCTTCTTTGGTGAGGTATCTTTGGCTCATTTTTTTGGCTCATTTTTTAATTGTTTTCCTTTATTGTTGTGTTTTAAGATTTCTTTGTATATTTCAGTGAGCCTCAGTGCACACCATGCTAGGCATGGAGCCTGCTTAAGATTCTCTCCCTCTGCCCCTCCCCCCTTTTTTAAAAAAAGAGGGTTCTTTGTATATTTCGCATAATGGTCCTTTATCAGATAGATCTTTTGCAAATATTTGCCCTCATTCTGTGGCTTTCCTTTTTATTCTCTTGAGCATAAATTGCCTTTTCACTTTAGTGTTTGATTTTACCATATTCCTAAAACAAAACAAAACCTTTTTTTCTATTCCCGTTCTCTTTCCAGTTGCTTATTTCCTCTTACTCTCTGTCAGCTATTTGTAGTAGGATTCTGTATTAATCTGCAATGCCTGACATAACAAGGTACCACAGACTGGTTTGCGTAAACAACAGAAATGTATTTCTTTTTTTTTTAAGATTTTATTTATTTAATCCTGAGAGACCCACAGAGAGAGAGGCAGAGACACAGGCAGAGGAAGAAGCAGGCTCCATTGAAGGAGCCTGACATGGGTCTCGATCCCGGGTTTCCAGGATCAGGCCCTGGACTGAAGGCAGCGCTAAACCGCTGAGCCAACTGGGCTACCCCAGAAATGTATTTCCTGACGTTTCTGGAGGCTAGAATTCTGAGATCAACTCTGTCAGCAGAGTTGGTTTCTTCTGAGGCCCCTCTCCGTGGGCCATCTTCTCCCTGTCTTCACATGGTCTTTCCTCTGTATGCATCTCTGTCCTAATCTTTTCCTACAAGGACACCAGTCCTGTTCGTTTGGGGCCTGCCTGTTAAGGTTGCTCTACTCCTCCATTCCTGTCAGCAAGGTGAAATACCACACTCCCTTCCCTTTTCATGGTCCTCACAACAGCCCCATGAGGTGGCAGAGGATTATCCCCCATTATATTGATGAAGAAATCAAGTTTTGTAATACAGGCTGCTTTCCTTTGCATTCCCATCACACCCTTTAAGTGCCCTTCTCACAGGACTTACCCTGAATTGTTTGATTTGACATTCTCTTCCACTGAGTTCATGAGGCAGAAGGTTGTATCTTGTTCATCTGCACTTTGCCCATTGGGGGCAGCTCACTAAATTTTCTTTGAATGAATTGTTAGTAGAAAATAAGACCATGCTACCAATTTCAAGGATATGGAGCAATTAGTCCTAGGAAGTAATTCTGTCTATGAATGGAGGGCAATGTGCATTAAAAACTCTGAATCTTCCTGTATTGCTTGGCTTGACTCAGGTGTCCAGTAAATTAATGTAACTAAAGTTCCTTGACATTTTCAGACTTAATATCCTGTTGTTTCAACTCTTTGCACGTTATACTGAAGTGCATTGTATCTCATTTTGCATGCCAAATTTGAATTGGAGTAAAAGAATGTCAAGTCACTTAACTAGTAAGTGAGCCAAACTGACTGCTCCTCACCCACACTGCCACAGGGTCCTGTTCTCTGCTCACCCTCAGCTAAACAGTTACACTCATGAAATGTAATAATAATTGTGCTACTTCATAGAAAATGAAGACCCAAAGAGAGACAACAGCTAGTACTGAACAGCGAAAGAATCTTAAAAAGTGATGTGTTTTTCTTTAGCAAGAAAATTAGAGTTTTAGGGCGCCTGGGTGGCTCAGTCAGTTGAGTGTTCGCCTTTGGCTCAGGTCATGATCCTGGGGGTCCTGGGATCAAGCCGCATCAGGCTCACTTCTCAGTGAGGAGTCTGCCTCTCCCTCTCTCTCTGCATGCTTGTTCTCTCGCTCGCTTGCTCGCTCAATGAATAAATAAATCTTTTTTAAAAAAGAAAATCAGAGTTTTATGGAGGAAATTATATGCTTTAGTATCTTTGGGAATTTGGAGATTTCTGAGGGTCTCAGGACAGATCCCTTTTCAATGTTGAGAATTTCCTCTATTTTCCTGAACTGCTGAAGTGAAAGCTGAAGAGTTTTTATTATTGCTGGAGGTACTGAAATAAAAGTAGCAAAGAGCCCCTGGAGTCCTCTCTAAGCCAGTTGACAGTCTTAGAATTTACTTTGTTAAATCCTTGCAAGGCATTAAAAAGAAGGCTGTATCAGACCATCTGGTCTAGTTCTTCTTGTATCACTTTTTTAAGCCCATGGGTTATCCTCCTGAAAAAATTGTCAAATTTTAGAGATGAGACTTTTCTTTTTAATAACTAATAATAGGTAAAGCACAAAACAATCCACTCTTCTTTAAATTATATTTTTATAATTGTTGAAAAAGTTATTTTTAGAAAAATAGATTTTGGGGACACCTGGGTGGCTCAGTGGTTGAGCATCTGCCTTTGACTCAGGTCGTGATCCTGGGGTCCTGGGATTGAGTCCCGCATCAGGCTCCTCCCCACGGGGAGCCTGTTTTCTCCCTTTGCCTCTCTCTCTCTCTCTCTGTCTGTCTCTCATGAATAAATAAAATCTTTAAAAGATAAAAATAGATTTTGAAATGGGTAACATACAAACTCCATTTTCCTTTTGTTTTGTTTTCTTACAAATAAAAAAATGACCCGAGGTTTGTTTGTTTTTTTTAACTATCCCTTTAATTAGTTGAAGTAAACTTTTATCGTAGACTAGTGTGGCAGTTCAGAACATAGTTAGCTCTCTGTTTATGAAGTGACTGTAGAAACACATAGAGAATTTTGGTAGTAGAAAAAGTAGTTATATCCCTGACCTTCTGAGGAGTGTTGTTGCTGATGTTATTAAACATTACATAGTTTTAATCTTTAATGATTTAGGGAAATGCTAACAATATGTTAAAGTCCAACACTAAGTAGTAACTATTATGTTACTAATTTGTGGCTTGTGTGCAAGGAGGAACAATTAGTAAGCAACCCTGGAATTGTTCACACTTATCCTCTCTGGGTGGATTAGAGATCATTCTTTCTCCTTTATACTGGTATATACCTTCTAAATTATATAATCTGAGCCTGTAACTGATTTTAAAACCAGAAACAAATTATAAACACTGAAATTTTACAAATAGTTTACAGAACTTGAAGTAAGTATTCAGCAGTTGAGGGAGAAAATACCGTACAGAAGAACCCAAATCCACCTTTTCTCCGTGCATTTTTTTCCCCATGTCAAATTGAAGACCTTGTTACTCGAAATATGATCAGTATACCAGCAGCATAGGCATCACCTGGGAGCTTGTTAGAAATGCAAAAATATCAGGTCCTCCCCAGACCTTCTGCATCAGCATCTGCATTTTAACAAGATTCCCAGGTGATTCCTAGGCACATTCAAGTTTAAGAAGCACTGAGGAGACGCTCTGCTCTTCTCTCTTAACAACTAAAGCCTACTTCCACTTTCTTCTTCCGTTGGTTAGGGCAGTCCTTTTGGGAAAACTTTAAAATGCCAAGTATGCAGACTATAGAGGCCTGCCTGGGTTTAAAGTAGAATTGGCATGACAGCCTGGTCGTTTGAAATATATTTTGTAATTAAGCTTAAAAAACGTATTGTCATGACAAGGGCAAAGAGAAAGGGGGAGGAAAGCAAGGAAGCAAGAGTTTTCCACCTTGTTTCTTTTTAACTAAGTAAGAAAAGTAAAGGAGAAGTAAATTAAGATTTTCAAAATGGTTTTCAGCTTCTCAAGGCCAGTGGCTTGTAAAAGAGAGAACAGGACTGCAATTCTCCCCTCACTTCATCTAAGGACCATTCTGCATGTGCCCAGAGTGACACCCAGTTGCCACATTCTGGGCCTCATTACAACATTGGTCTAGCATATTTGTCAAGATTTCAGGGCATTGAACTAGAATTTTTTGGCCATGAAAACAAGATTCTATTTCTTATGTTTTGCTACCAAAAAGTTTACTTTGGAATTTACTTTTCCTTACGTTGCTGACTTTTCGATTTTTATACTCAGTACAAGAATGACAACATTGATATTTTCCAGTGGCAGCATGGAGTTTCATACTGCTTTGTTTTTCTCTCTCAGTACTGCCTATTTAGTTTTTTTTTTTTGTTTTTTTTTTTTTGTTTTGTTTTTTGTTTTTAACTAAAGATAACTTTGCAATGTGATAGAGGAGAAACTACATTTTCCGGGAAATTGTCACCATAGTTGCTTTGCTTGTAAGTGAAAGTGTCTTGGTCTCTGTACATTTTCTGTCATCTTTAGGATAGCTAAAGTACTATATGAAAGTTGCCATATATTTGAGCAGCAAACTTGCGAATTCTGATAACGTTCCTTTTCTTTGAGCCCATTTCTGTAAATAGGCACTTAATGTTTTGCACTTTTATGTACATGTGGACTTACAGGCATGCTATGAGGCATGCTATGCTATATAACGAATGCTATATGTTATTCGTTTTATAAAATCCTTTCCTGTTACATCTTTTTAATGGTCCGGTTTCTTGTCCCTTTTGTAGTAGTAAGTACAGCCATGCAAATGAGAGCACTGAGGTTGCAGTATGGTATCTGTGTGACAATTCTGTGGTTGATGGTCTCATTTGCAAAACATTGTCATTTTTTGAGTGTTGAGGGTAGGTAAAACCCGGTAAGATTTTTTTCGTGTACTTTTTAAAAATATACTTCTATCATCAATGAAGGAAAAAAATATTAAACAATTTTCAGGCAGTTAGACCATAATGTGAGCTAATCACTTTATTTTGAAGAAAAGTATTTTTAAACAGTCGAGCTAGCGAATTTACTTTTAAAATGTATTGTGCTTACACAGTAGATGGTTTTATTTCCATGATGTTTTTTACTACATAATTATACATCTTAATTACGTAATTACTATCATAATTATTATGTAATTGCATGTACTTCCACTAATTACAAAATCAGGAAGTGTAATTATCTAGTAAAAACTTTATGAAATTTCATGCACTAAAAATTATTTAAAAGGCTATTCCAGTGGTCTACTGGAAGGCTTTCAATGTTGAATCTCAGTTTTGGACTTCAGTTTAGAACTTGAACGCACAGGCCAGGACAAGAAGGACAATTACAGACCGACCAACATGAAACTGAGTATTGTGATATAAGTAAGATGGCCTTTGTTCCTTAGGAGTTAAAGCCAGGGAGTGTTTGAATTTCTTAGTGATTATGGAGTTGTAAAAATAACATCTTGTGTTTGTGGTAGGTATCCCAAAAACTGTCAATGGAAAGAGCAGAGTTTTTTTTTCCTTAGGAAAGAATTGATTAATAGAATTGAGAATGAAGGAATTCAGATCACAAAACAGCCAGGCCTTCTATAATTCTCTAATGTGATGGCTTATTTAGTGATCTCTGTTTTTCAAAGCAAAATAATAATAATGTCATCATTATTATTTAAAATTGTTTCTTTAGTTTGAAGAGGGCTGTTTTTCCCAGTTAGTGTTTATATTTACTGAGATGGGAGAAAACATATCAAAAAAGCATAATCTTTTTCTACCACTGCTTGATGTCAAAAGCAGCTTTTGAGACATAAACATATACGCACAAGCATGTAACATCAGACCCTAAATAAAGACAGAAGGTTTAATTCAATAAAGCTATGATGCCTTTACCTTTCAAAACGACATACAAATTGCACAGTGAAACAATAGTCATGACAGCAAATTAGATATGACATCTAAATTACACTACAAAGAGAAATCCCAGAACCATTTTTGGTCTGTAGGAGTCTATTTTAGCCCAGGTTTAAAACCCAGTCTAGAGACTGCTTTATTGTCTGAGTAGGGTAATGTTGTAGAAGACTAATTGGAGGTTGGTTGAATTAATTGCAGATTAATTAGGAGGAAGGGCTTATAATACTCATGGCAGAGAAGAAAGTAGATCCTTTAAGTATCATGATGGAATGTACTGTAAGTTTCAGGAATATTAAATTATCAGTATTTGTGTAACATCTATAATAATCTGTTATAACATGACTTAAAGCAATTGGGGTTAGATATAGTTATACTAAATTTTCCCCTCAAAATTAGTGCTTTTCACCGGAAATGTATTGGATCAGCTACTTACAATGTATAATCAGTTACTTATTTTAAAAATGTAACCTTCAACATTGAAAGGTCTGTAGTCTTAGAAGCAGATGACATTCCTTTTTTTTTTTCTTAAATCTTTCTAAAGAAGCACTCTGTGGTTTTATCAGTTACTGACTTTGTGGCCTTTTTATACCAGCTCAAATTTGTAATAAATGTGACTTTAAAAAAAAAAAGTCCGTAAAGAGATAAGAAAACACCAGCCCCACTTGCTTCAAGTAAATTAGAGGATATGTAGTCATGCATAATTGTTTCATGCTCTCAGAGATATTTGGGATTTAAGTAGATTTGGTCTAACTTGTATTTTTCTCTAATAGTTTGGGATTATTTCTAAATAATTTAAAATTATTATTGGGTTGCCAGGATGGCTCAGTTGGTTAAGCATCTGACTCTTGGTTTCGGCTCAGGTCATGATCTCAGGATCATGGGATTGAGCCCCACGTTGGGCTCCCTGCTCAGCATGGAGTCTGCTAGTCCCTCTCCCTCTGCTCCTCTATTCACTCTCTGTCTCAAATAAATAAAATCTTTAAAAAAAATAAATTGCATACTCTTTTCCTCTTGGGCATCGTTGCTCATTGACCTAGCCCTGAATTTAATGTCTCCATTTCTTAATTGTCTTAACTCGATCATGGTAACATTTCTTCTCAGAATGCTTATACTCCCTCCAGTGAGATAGGAATTACCTCTCCTGCATTTTCTTGGTATTTTTCTTTGGTTTTGGTTTCTATCCGTTGCATATGCCATACCAGAATAGTCTTTAATGGTTAAAAGTTAAATGTTTTTGCTTAGTCTTTATCCTTCTGACTACAATGCAGACTTAATTTTTAAACTGACTTAATGTTTAAATGGTCTGGGTTGTTTTGCTTTGCTTTTTTGTTTTTCATGTAAATTGGCATGTGTTTTCATTACTCTCCGTAATTCTTTAAATTTTTCATAATTACCTTTACTTTTGAAGTTTGTGTCCCTGTGATGGCTTCATTTACCCAGTTGCCCCAGGCCCAGATCTGGTGTTGATTTACACATGATTAGTCAATCCTCATGTATAATTTTAGGCTGTACTGTCGTGTCCGTATAATAGATGCTACCCCTCATATACAGGGAAAAACCCATCATCAATTTGACTCATTCTTAGAGGAGTTCTTCCTGTAGTTGTTACGAATTTATTCATGTCCATCAGCATTCTCTTACCTTGTGGCTGATAGGACGGTGACTAGATGGAATTAGCATCCTGCACTGAGCTCAGTTGAATTAATTTTTATTGCATTCTGCCCATGTAAATGTCCTGGGAAACCTTTTTCCCCCTCAGTCTGTGAACCTGCTAGCCTTAGCACTATCCTGTAGAGCTTAAGGTTTTAACCAGCTGTGCTCACAAAAAGATAGGTTTCCTGGCTAATATTAGATACTCGTGTGCTTTCGTTGTGTTAAGAAATTATTGTGAGGGATCCCTGGGTGGCGCAGTGGTTTGGTGCCCACATCGGGCTCCCAGTGCATGGAGCCTGCTTCTCCCTCTGCCTGTGTCTGTCTGTCTCTCTCTCTCTCTCTCTCTCTCTCTCTCTCTCTCTCTCTGTGACTATCATAAATAAATAAAAAAATTTAAAAAAAGAAATTATTGTGAAACCACAATCAAAAATAGGATCACAAAACCAGGTCTGTGTGTAAGTCTGGTTTTCTGTTTCTCTCTCCTTCACGCGCTGCCCCCAAGATTCTTCCTTGTGTGGTGTGTAAGGGGCACAAATATAAGCAAGACCTGGGTCCCGCTTTAGAGATAATAATACTTGTGATCCTTTTCTTTATTCATGTATTCACCCCTCTAAACAGCTACTTTTTATAGAACTTTACTTGTTGCAGAAAACGTTCACATCTCTTAGTTTTTACTTTTCCCATTCGGTAGAGTAGTTGACATTTTTCTGACGGAAAAACAACCTCAAATTGGTGAAATGACCCTGGTGAGGTAGCAAAGCTGGAGAGTTTAAGAGCCCAGTGTTCTTTCTGCTGTGTCGCAGCTGCCCTTTTCTTAAACTAGTAGAGAAACGTAAGCCTGAGGGCAAATGACTACTACACAGGAATGGCTCAGGAAAGTTCCCGGTAGGGGTGGAACCTGAGCTCCCCCTCGAAGACAGGTGACATTGTAACATGCACAGGTGCACACATGTGGTTTGAGATGAAGTTTTGTCTTTCTTGCTATTCTTTGAGTGCTCTATCGCTTATCTGGCTTTTACAAATTAAACAACATCATTTGGCAAATGCATGATGATTTTAAAAGGTATCTGAATTGGAGATTTGGTCAAAAAGTGCTTGTTAAAAGGCTGATTGTTGTGAAGCTTTAAACCCAAGGAATGGAAGCTGAGAGGCTCTTGTCTCTTCACTCCCCATCGTAACCAGTGGTGGTGCTTTGAAAGAAGTTGACTCCATCCTGTAGGATACATCTGTCAGAAGTGTATCAAAATATTTTCCAATCTTAAATAATTTAACTCAGAACATAATAATGTAAGTATTTTGACATGAAAATGTTACATACTGTGATATATCCACTTATCTTAAAACAGATGTCTTTAACTTTGAAAGAAAGAAGTATGGCAAGACAAAACAAAACAGAAATAGGAATTAAAAGAGATGAATGACAAACTGAACTAGTTTTATTTAGAAGAGAAAACTAAAGTCCTATTAACACTATGACCATACAATATAAAAATGTTTTACTTGAAGCATGATTAATTTTTTTTCTTTTATTATTATTTTTTTTTACTAATGTCATGGTGAATGTTTAGACATATGCAGGACCTATTCGTAAAGTACATGTTTGCTGCTGAAATAATTCCTGTTTTATTGGTGGATTATATATTGTCTTACCTAAAATATTATAGATGCTAATAAGTCAGTAAAATCCAAGATAAAAGAGAGGGTCTGCACCTGAGTCTGTGTACAGGAAATTATTCAGCAGAGCATGCTTTGGTCTCTCTTAGTGAAGGCTTTATCACATTTAACAAATGTGCCACAGTAAATTTATTAGTATGCTACAAAGAAATTTTCAAAATAATTAAGACTAAACTACACTTGTCAAAATAAATGAATGAAATACAATTTTGAATCATCTTTCTTCACTTATTGCTCATTTGCATAATTCAGTAACTTACACAGGAGTCTTTCAGTCATTGGTGTGAATTAGCAAGGTTTTGCTATTCCTTGTTGTACGGGTGGGAATTATGCTACCATGTAATTAGCTATTCCAGACATGGACTAACGGGAAATACCAAAGGGCACAGCAAAATCTAAAGAGACAAGGCAGGGAATCTAAAGACAAGAGACAATCAAAGACACCCAACAAACTCAAGCTGGTAGACCACAGGGAATTTTGAATGAAGCCTCTTAATTTATTTTGAGAATAAGAAATCAGTAGTATGAGAGAAATCTCAACAAGATTAGCTGACTAAGCCTACTTAAAAAAAAATATCTCTATAGTGCATGGTGCGCCAGGTTAACCACTCCTGTTTGTTAGTCTGTATACAGCTCAACAAATAGCCGGCAAGGCTTTCATGGGTATATAGTGGCTTTCCATTGAGGTTTTCACTCTTTGAAGGAGGTCGTTTATACCAATGAGATCTGTAGATGCAAATTGCTTTCCCTATATGTGAGGGGTCATTCCTTTCACAGCTGACTTGCTCATCTCTTTTATAGGGGTTTTGTTATTTTTTTACTGCTCCCAAAGGAATGATGCTAATCACACTCACCCCCATACCCACCCCCCAACTTAGCATCCAACTCTTTTCCCTCCAGCTCTGTGAAACTTTTGTGTGCTGATCTTTGGGAACAAAAAAAGCTGTTGGCAGCAGCCTTTAGCCCTGAATTAGGAAACTTTTTACTTCTCTCAACCTGGGATTTTTTTTTTTTTTTAGATTTACCTCTCTTTTTCACCTAATTTGAAGGAAATACCTTCCTCATTGCCGCAGAGTGTCACTGTAACTTGCTGGGGGCATGTGGGAAATCTTGGAAGGGAAGCAATATCCGGAGAATGCCATTTTTCCTTTGGATTCCCAAATGATATAAGCTCATAGGAACTAAAGGAAGAGAGAAGTAAAGGGATCAGTTTAAGGGTTAACTGTGAAAACCTAACTTGTGATCCTGTTACTGAAGTGGAGGGAAAGATAATGATGCTCTTTTGCCTGAGCTTAAAGAATCATACAAACACCCAGAGGTTTTAGCCTATAATGTTCAGGAGTCTTAGAAAGTAGGGGTTCAGACGGTATAAGCACTCTGTAAATCTTTGTTGTTTCCTTCTTTCCTCCCTGCCTTTCATCCTCCCTTCCTTCTTTTGGCCAGCATTTGTTGAGCACCAAGGGCACTGACCAGGGCTCCTGACAGGCGATAGATACATAGGGGTAGTTACAAGCCCACACCCTGGAGCCAGAAGAGCCAGTTCAACTTTTGGCTTTCTACCTCTTGTTAAATAAGTAATCTTAAGGTACAGAGCTAACTCCTCTCCTGCCTTGTCTATATAACTTGCATGAGAATAACACCTGCCAAATAGGACATTAAATTAAAAAGGATAACATCAAAATGTGATGATATGTTAAATGCCTAGAACAGTGCCTGGCACATAGTAAATATGCAGTAAATATCAGTTGATTTTTCTACTTCTAACAATAACACTTTATCCAAAGCACTATGATAGTACTTAGTATTACAGTTGCTATATCTGAATGGGTTTTTATTGGCCATGTTTTGTTCAGACTTGTATCCCCAGCATCTGGCACAACACTAGACATGTTTTAAATGATCTGTTCTTCATACTGAACAGTTACAGTATGAAAAAGGCATGGTCCTTGGTCTCAAGGAACTTAAAATTGATCTTGGCAACTCCTTTTTTCTTAATATGTTTTATGACATATGACTTATATGTCTTATAAGTTTTCTTATATGGGGTATATTAGGAAAGATGAATTTAATTTTCATTGTTAGTGCTAATGGAAGAGATTGAAACAGATAATCTGCAAATTATTTCCATTTTGTTGAGATATATCCCTTTGGCAGACATTCCATTAATATTAAGCAGCAATCAGTACAAACTATTGGCTCCTTTCTAGGGAGAGGGTAAAAACTAGTTCTGTTTGTGTGCTAGAAGATAGCCAAACCAAGTTCCCAAATCATGTACCTTTAGCAGATTTCTTCAAGATGGCTTTTGGTTGTTTTTTGCTTCTTTCTTTTTTCTTTTTTTCTTTACGCTTCTAAAAATGACAGATGTCCAGATGTCACTGCCAGATATCTGATTCATTAGGTCTGGGGCTGTGTATTTTAACAACCTCCACAGTGACTTCGATGCACACCCACTGTGTTGAGAATCTCAGAGTTAGTGAAACTCTTCAAACTTTAATATTGCTTCTTGTCAAATATGCATTAAGTTTGACTTTGATATAGAAAGGGAGATTGGGCGGCATCTAGATAACAATTTAAATAGACAGTAGAAGGGAAAATGAAGTCAAACACATGAATTATTTCCTAGATAAAGGAATCATTTATGGTACTATATGAGCTAATATAGCATTTGAGAATAAAGTGAAGGAAAAAAATGGGCTAGGGAAAAGTAAGTAAGAAGAAACTGTTTTCTAGTAATGAGCAAATGGAAGATGAAATAAATGCATTTCAACAAAATTGGCTATAAAGAACATGTTATTTTCCCCATTAAGTTACATCATAAAAGTAGGAATGGGCTGCCGTGGAGGGTGTGGAATCCTTGAGAAGACTGGATGGGGTAACAGGGAAGGTATTGAGTTTTAAGAGATTAACCCAGAGCACCTGGGTGGCTCAGTGGTTGAGCTCGGGGCTTTGGCTCGGGCGTGATCCCCCAGGTCCTGGGATTGAATCCCATATCGGGCTCCCTGCGGGGAGCCTACTTCTCCCTCTGCCTGTGTCTTGGCCTCTCTCTCTGTGACTCTCATGAATAAATAAGTAAAATATTAAAAAAAAAAGAGGCTAACTCAACCCTGGTATTTAGGCATCTTCCACAGTTGGGATTTCTGGGACCTCACTCACCTCCTGTCATTTTCTCCTTATATTTGGGCCTAGCCAGGTGGATCCTATAGATCAGCCTTCTGCAGTTTCATTTTGTTCCCTGTTCCCGAAAGGTCTGGGACAGGATGATAGTCCAGGAAGCATTAGAAGGACACCTCTAGGCACTGTGGTCATAGGTTGGTCTGACCTTAGATATCCAGGTAGAAGAGATAGCTTGGCTGGCTCCATTTCCCAGCATTGGGGTCTTAGAGCTAGAAAAGAGTCACTGTTGGCTTTCAGATCACCCCTTTTTGCCTAGAAGGATTGAGACAGCACCTCTGTGTCACTCATAGATTAGACCCTCCACCAGTCCCTGAGTGGGTCTTGACTCCACCGTGGATGGCTACCACTCACAGCTCCTGGGTTTCCCCTGCCTACATCGTCCACCTCAAACCAGTTTCTCCCTGTTAGTATTCCATTCATCCTTTAAGGCCTCCTAGGTAGAAGTTATCTCTTGGTCCCCCAAACTCCTGCAATTCTTAAGCTTTAACTCAAAGCTCTTAACTTTGAGGACAGCACCGTGCTTGCTATATTACTGTATGTCTAATGGCAACTTGCACATGGTAGGAGCCCAATAAATGGCATGTGAAATTAATGTCTTCTGGAATACTTCATAGTATAAACATAATTTGTTTTTGTTTTTTAAGATTTTGTTTATGAGAGACACAAAGGGAGAGACAAGAGTCATAGGCAGAGGGAGAGGCAAGCTCCCTGCAGGGAGCCTGATGCGGGACTTGATTCCAGGACCCTGGGATCACACCCTGAGCTGAAGGCAGATGCTCCACCACTGAGCCACCCAGGAATCACAACATAAAATGTTTTTTATAGAATGACATAGAATATTCTTCTGACTCCATCCTCTTTTTTTTCTGCTATTTCCTATCACACCCTCCAACTGCATGACAAAATGTTTTCCATCCATGTATATCCATATATTCATCTAACATTTAGCCCATGCCCTCACAATACATAGACAACTTCCCAACTTAATTTACCTCCTTTCTGGTAATTGCTAATAGAGTTGGGCTATGATAGAATGCACCTCCAGACCATTGCCTAACTTCCACCCTGGAAATTTATTTGTTTAAACCCTTAGGTTATATAGATCAAACAGATGGCCAACTATATTAGTGGAATTAACTTAAAAATCTACAAGTTTACCCTATCCAGGCCTACTTGCTGCCTTCCAGAAGGTATATACATGCCACAGGAGTTGGCCATTTTGCCTGAGGTTTTTCTAATAATGTACAGTTCTACCTCTTTAATGACCTTGCTGTCTTTTGAATTTCTCCCAGCACTCTAAATGGGTAGCTTGCTTTACAAGTCTTTATGCTATCTCAAAATATCTAGAGGCCATCTCCAGATAGGTGTCTAAAGGCCAGGAGGTAAATGACTGCTGAGAGGCTTGCACAAGTGCTCTTCCCTTGTCTCCCCTCTGGACCCTCAGTTGAGCAGTATGCAGGCACGCATACTAATGGCGGTGTCAGTTTGTAAACACGATTCTTATTAATAGGCTGGGGCTGGGGAGAAAAATAGTAAGGCCCTGTGATACCTGTGTCTTGGGTGTAACCTGTGAGACACATTCTAACAGTAATCATTGCACGATATAATTGCAGGAGACTGAACAAGTTAGGAAATCTATTCCTGGTTTGCCGCTGACTCACTTTGTGGCATGGGCAAACCATTATTACTCTTTGATTTAGTTGTCTTATTAAAAGGAAAAATAATACGTATTTTAAAAGCACTCTGAAATTCTTCTGAAAGCAGGTCTCTAAGTGCAAAGTACTATTGTTGTTTTTATTATTATTATTAGTGTTCTGATATGATTTAGTTTTATGCCATGTAGTTCACAGATATTTCTGTTCTCATTGATGAATTACAAAACACTTCCATGTCATTCTGTTTCATTGCATTGTGATAGTTTAGCACATCTTTGTTTTAACCCCAGTTAAAGTGTATGTCCAAAATAGATATCATTAATAAAATACAATTATCAAATTAAATGTATCTATACGGCTTTCTATTGTTTTTTAAACCTCCTTAAAAACATGGTTACCAACAACTATTAAATAAGACCTTTAATTACTGCCAATCTTCTCTTGAAAGTAACAGTGCTTATCTTAAGTAGTTTGAACTATAAGTGGTATTCAGTACACAGTGGGGTTGTAATGCAATTATGAAGTATATACCAAGTTGGTGATAAACCACATATTTGTATTAGAAACAATATTTCAATTATCAACTGAATAAAAAGGCTACAACTGCTGGTTACTTAAGGTGGGTATATCATAAAAATATAGTTAAGTATGCTTGGAATAAAAAGTTGTGTATGCTTCCATATTCAGTACAGAAGCTTCTAAATTTAATGGACTTTTGAGTGTGCAGCCTTTATTTTTTTTTAATTACTGGGAGAATTAAAAAATTTTGCTTTGCTTTCTGGCATTAAGCTTTCCAAACAATTAGGATTTTTTTTAAATATCTCAACTCATCAGAGAAATGACACTGTGAATTTCATTTCCATTTTACCATGAGGTGCAGTGAGGAGTAAATTGTGTGCATTTATTTGTAAGAGTATCCTAAGGCATGGGAACAAGGAGAAGCTTACCACAGGGGTCTTAGAAACCAGAGATCACATAGTGGCAGACATGGGCCACATATGACCTCTAAATGTGTTTAATTTGCCTGAAGAATACTTAACATTTTTAATTAGTTGCTAATATTTAAAAATTGGACATTTTATATAAAAAGCCAAATTTCTGGCTAAATTAAAGACTTGTTTCAGAGAGAGTGAGTCTGTGTGTGTGTGTGTGTGTGTGTGTGTGTGTGTGTGTGTGTGTGTAGGGGGAAAGATAAGGAAAAGGAGAGAGAATCCTCAAGCAGATTCCATGCTAAGCATGGAGCCCGATGCTGGGCTCAGTCTCATGACCCTGAGTTCATGACGTGAACCAAAATCCAGAGTCAAACATTCAACCAACTGAGCCACCCTGGCGCCCCAGTCTCTGGCTTTCTTTTAAAAATTTGTAGTTGCGGGATCCCTGGGTGGCGCAGCGGTTTGGCGCCTGCCTTTGGCCCAGGGCGCGATCCTGGAGACCCGGGATCGAATCCCACGTCGGGCTCCCGGTGCATGGAGCCTGCTTCTCCCTCTGCCTGTGTCTCTGCCTCTCTCTCTCTGTGACTATCATAAAATAAAAATAAAATTTAAAAAAAAATTTGTAGTTACCAAAAAAAAAAAATTGTAGTTGCCTAATTGGAGTCAGTGCTCCTGAATGGTGAGATTGGCTGGAACTGATTAGCAGCTAGCTAGCAGTTCAGACAGAGCATGGGTTCTCTGTTTGCTGCAGCCCCACTGTAGCCCACCTCACTTATTTTGCTTATCAGTTTGCTTCTATAGGCACTTGTTTGCTAAAAATACCTGGAGGCATTTTTTTTCCCTTTTTTAACAAAGGAAAGAAGGTGTAAATTTGAGATTTAAACAGTAAAAAATGGGGATCCCTGGGTGGCTTAGCGGTTTAGCGCCTTGCCTTTGGCCCAGGGCGCCATCCGATCCTGGAGCCCCGGGATCGAGTCCCACGTGGGGCTCCTGGCATGGAGCCTGTTTACATTAAAAATGCAAAAAGATGGGCAGCCTGGGTGGCTCAGAGGTTTAGCACCGCCTTCAGCCCAGGGCGTGACCCTGGAGACCCAGGATCGAGTCCCAAGTCAGGCTCCCTACGTGAAGCCTGCTTCTCCCTCTGCCTGTGTCTCTGTCTCTCTTACTCTCTGTCTCTCTCATTAATAAATAAATAAAATCTTTTTAAAAATGCAAAAAGATGGGGATCCCTCGGTGGCGCAGCAGTTTGGCGCCTGCCTTTGACCCAGGGCGCGATCCTGCAGACCCGGGATCGAATCCCACATCGGGCTCCCGGTGCATGGAGCCTGCTTCTCCCTCTGCCTGTGTCTCTGCCTCTCTCTTTCTCTCTCTCTCTCTCTCTCTCTCTCTCTCTCTCTCTCTCTCTCTATCATTAAAAAAAATTTAAAAAAATGCAAAAAGATGAGCATAACCTTGGTACCTGGGTGGTTCCGTCGGTTGGGCTTCTGACTCTTGGTTTCAGCTTGCTTCTTGATCTCAGTGTCCTGGGTTTGGGCCCTGTGCTGAGTGTGGAGCCTTCTTAAAAAAAAAAAAAAAGATGAGAGTAACTTTAATAAAGTACAAGTCATTTAAAAAGATAGAACTTACTTGTGCTAACCTCTTTGTGGCACTCTGATCCTCACAGCCTCTTGGGGAGTAAGATAACAATTACATATTCATTTCACCAAAGAGAAAGCTGAGTATTCGTGAGGCTCATTAATTTGTCTAAAATCAAAATTGCTAAGTGTTGCACCTGAAGTATACATCAGCTTCAGATGTTAGTCTAGAGTAGCACTGTCCACTGAAGTGTCTGCAGTGACAGAAACATTCTATATATCTGATGTCCCATTTGGTAGCCTCCAGCCACATGTGGCTACTCAATACTTGAATGTGGCTTGGAACTGAACGACTGAATTTTTATAACTTTATTTAATTTTGATTAAATTTAAATAATCATGTGATTAATGACTTATTGGGCAGTGCAGAGCCCTAGGGGCCGCCTTTTCTTCATCATATAGTCTCTGTATTCATCAGTTTTACTCTGTTTAATAAAATTCATCAAAAAAAGGAAGCCTGGGTGGCTCAGTCACTTCAGCATTGGACTCTTGGTTTTGGCTCAGGTCATGATCTCATGGGTTGTGAGATGGAGCCCTGCATTGGGCTCCACACTCAGCAAGGAGTTGGCTGGAGATTCTCTCCCTTTGCCCTTCCTTCCACTCTCACTTTTTCTCTCTCTTAAATGAATAAGTAAATCTTTGGGAAAAAAAGAACAAGAAATAAAATTCATCAGATTTCTGTAAGGGGCCCTTGGTTGGGCAGTCAGTTGAGCCTTTGACTCTTGGGTCTCACCTTGGGGTTGTGGGATTAAGACCTGCATCAGCTCCACGCTTCAAAGTCTGCGAAAGCTTGTCTCCCTCCCTGCTCGCTCTTGCTCTCGTTCTTAAATAAGTCTTTTTTTAAAAAATTTCTGTAAGGTTTTCTCCAGTTACTTTACCAGTGGCAAGCATCTATTCCATGAGGAGTTCAAGATATATTGAATATTTTCTGTATCTGCATAGATTTGCCTCTATAAAGGCTTTGATTGTACACAGTAGCTTTTTTTTTTTGTAACAAAGTTAGGGGCCCCAATAGTGATTGTTATAGAATCATGGAGAAAACTGAACATTCTCTGATGCTTAGCTGATTTCATTTGGACCAGAGTGACTTTTAGAACGGTGGCCATTATCTAACCATTTATCATTAAATCTAAAATGGAATTGATTTGAGACGCATCCTGGTTTCAGAGATCTTAAAACATGGGGAAGGGAAATAAATGTAAAAATTAAAAACAAGGGGGAGGCAGACCCGGTAGCTCAGCGGTTTAGCTCAGCGGTTTAGCGCCACCTTCAGCCCAGGGTGTGATCCTGGAGATCCGGGATCGAGTCCCATGTCAGGCTTCCTGCATGGAGCCTGCTTCTCCCTCTGCCTGTGTCTCTCATGAATTAATCAATTAAAAAAAAAAAAAAAAACATGGGAAAGGGGATTCATTTTAGAACTGGTGAGATACGGTTTGACAGTGGGCTTCATCTCTATTTGGTCAGCGTATAACCAGGGACCAGTATTGAGATGCAGATGTCGACTCCTGCTTTGCCCTTTGGCTAATTAAACTATTCACTTTGGCTGTTCCCTTCTACACTACCTTATGTTGATTATGTTTAAGTAACGGAAGACTTTCTGGCAGTTAGGAGTAGGTTTAAGGTCTTGCTCAATAACAGTTTGACCGCCATATTCACTTTCTTTAAACATCCTCCTGTCCCCATATTTTATTTTCATGTTTTATTATCATATTTTATTATCATTAGGATAACTTATTATCATAAAGAGTACTGGAACAAGCTTAACCAATCACCTTTTGGCATACAAGCACCTCAGCAGCACTCCTTTTTGGAATATATGCTGTAATTCAGATTATCACTTTAGCTATCCAAAAGCACCATTTGTTTGTAAATACTGGAGTGTTTACCTGAATTTTTCCCCTTTTCCTTTGCCTGCCCCACTTCATAAGTCCATCGTCACTGCAGTGACAGGTTTATTTATATGCCTTGATATCCTCACTTTCTGTTATTTTAAAAATATATTTCTATGTCTCCATAATGGTATTCTTAAACATCTTAAAATATTAGTTGTTATGAAGCAGGTTCATGTCTTTTTCACGATGCTTTCTTGAATCTTACCTTTATTCAGACTGAACTATTTCAACACTTCTAAACTCCTGCCTTAAAATTTCTGTACCAGTCTCACTCTGGAAACTGAGCATGCCTTCTGAAACCTTAACTGCCCTTGGAAATAATTTGGGAGTTTGAATCCTTAAATACGGAAGGATTTCTTGCCCACAATGGAGCCTGGCACCTAATGGTTACCATTTTGGATCCTGCTGTGAAAAGTTCCCAAATACAAGCCATTCAGAGTTAACACTTAACATAAAATGCATGGGTTAGTGAATATCATTTATTATGTAGTAACAAGGAGTCCTAAGTGCTTTGGTAAATGTATTGGTTTGAACCATATAAAATTGCTGACATTTGACCATTTTGACCTACCAAAATTAGCAACTTCACGTGATCCATCCTAATATTATAGGTTTGGACCCGTCTGAGCTTTTTATTTTTTTAATAATAAATTTATTTTTTATTGGTGTTCAATTTGCCAACATATAGCATAACACCCGGCGCTCATCCCGTCAAGTGCCCCCCTCAGTACCCATCACCCATTCACCCCCACCCCCCGCCCTCCTCCCCTTCCACCACCCCTAGTTCGTTTCCCAGAGTTAGGAGTCTTCATGTTCTGTCTCCCTTTCTGATATTTCCTACCCATTTCTTCTCCCTTCCCTTCTATTCCCTTTCACTGCTATTTATATTCCCCAAATGAATGAGACCATAAAATGTTTGTCCTTCTCCGATTGACTTACTTCACTCAGCATAATACCCTCCAGTTCCATCCACCTTCAAGCAAATGGTGAGTATTTGTCATTTCTAATGGCTGAGGAATATTCCATTGTATACATAAACCACATCTTCTTTATCCATTCATCTTTCGATGGACACCGAGGCTCCTTCCACAGTTTGGCTATTGTGGACACTGCTGCTATAAACAGCGGGGTGCAGGTGTCCCGGCGTTTCATTGCATCTGTATCTTTGGGGTAAATCCCCAGCAGTGCAATTGCTGGGTCGTAGGGGAGGTCTATTTTTAACTCTTTGAGGAACCTCCACACAGTTTTCCAGAGTGGCTGCACCAGTTCACATTCCCACCAACAGTGTAAGAGGGTTCCCTTTTCTCCGCATCCTCTCCAACATTTGTGGTTTCCTGCCTTGTTAATTTTCCCCATTCTCACTGGTGTGAGGTGGTATCTCATTGTGGTTTTGATTTGTATTTCCCTGATGGCAAGTGATGCAGAGCATTTTCTCATGTGCGTGTTGGCCACGTCTATGTCTTCCTCTGAGATTTCTCTTCATGTCTTTTGCCCATTTCATGATTGGATTGTTTGTTTCTTTGGTGTTGAGTTTAATAAGTTCTTTATAGGTCTTGGAAACTAGCCCTTTATCTGATATGTTATTTGCAAATATCTTCTCCCATTCTGTAGGTTGTCTTTTAGTTTTGTGGACTGTATCCTTTGCTGTGCAAACGCTTCTTATCTTGATGAAGTCCCAATAGTTCATTTTTGCTTTTCTTTGGCCTTCATGGATGTATCTTGCAAGAAGTTACTGTGGCCGAGTTCAAAAAGGGTGTTGCCTGTGTTGTCCTCTAGGATTTTGATGGAATCTTGTCTCACACTTAGATCTTTCCTCCATTTTGAGTTTATCTTTGTGTATGGTGCAAGAGAGTGACTAGTTTCATTCTTCTGCATGTGGATGACCAATTTTCCCAGCACCATTTATTGAAGAAACTGTCTTTTTTCCAGTGGATAGTCTTTCCTCCTTTGTGGAATATTAGTTGACCATAGAGTTGAGGGTCCACTTCTGAGTTCTCTATTCTGTTCCATTGATCTATGTGTCTGTTTTTGTGCCAGGACCACACTGTCTTGATGACCACAGCTTTGTAGTACAACCTGAAATCTGGCATTGTGATGCCCCCAGCTATGGTTTTCTTTTTTAAAATTCCCCTGGCTATTCGGGGTCTTTTCTGATTCCACACAAATCTTAAAATAATTTGTTCTAACTCTCTGAAGAAAGTCCATGGTATTTTGATAGGGATTGTAGTATTTTTTTAAAGATTTTATTTATACAGACAGAGAGAGAGAGAGAGGCAGAGACACAGAGGGAGAAGCAGGCTCCACGCAGAGAGCCTGAAGTGGGACTCGATCCAGGGTCTCCAGGATCACACCCTGGGCTGCAGGCGGCGCTAAACCGCTGCGCCACCGGGGCTGCCCTAGGGATTGTACTAAACGTGTAAATTGCCCTGGGTAACATTGACATTTTCACAATATTAATTCTGCCAATCCATGAGCATGGAATATTTTTCCATCTCTTTGTGTCTTCCTCAATTTTTTTCAGAAGTGTTCTATAGTTTTTAGGGTATAGATCCTTTACCTCTTTGGTTAGGTTTATTCCTAGGTATCTTATGCTTTTGGGTGCAATTGTAAATGGGATTGACTCCTTGATTTCTCTTTCTTCAGTCTCATTGTTAGTGTATAGAAATGCCATTGATTTCTGGGCATTGATTTTGTATCCTGCCACGGTACCAAATTGCTGTATGAGTTCTAGCAATCTTGGGGTGGAGGCTTTTGGGTTTTCTATGTAGAGTATCATGTCATCGGCAAAGAGGGAGAGTTTGACTTCTTCTTTGCCAATTTGAATGCCTTTAATGTCTTTTTGTTGTCTGATTGCTGAGGCTAGGACTTCCAATACTATGTTGAATAGCAGTGGTGAGAGTGGACATCCCTGTCTGGTTCCTGATCTTAGGGGAAAGGCTCCCAGTGCTTCCCCATTGAGAATGATATTTGCTGTGGGCTTTTCGTAGATGGCTTTTAAGATGTCGAGGAAAGTTCCCTCTATCCCTACACTCTGAAGAGTTTTGATCAGGAATGGATGCTGTATTTTGTCAAATGCTTTCTCTGCATCTAATGAGAGGATCATGTGGTTCTTGGTTTTTCTCTTGCTGATATGATGAATCACATTGATTGTTTTACGAGTGTTGAACCAGCCTTGTGTCCCGGGAATAAATCCTAGTTGGTCATGGTGAATAATTTTCTTAATGTACTGTTGTATCCTATTGGCTAGTATCTTTTTAAACCACTTTCTCTACTTTTGCTGTTTTCTCTTATTTTTTCCCTCAATTAGTACTTTTAATCCAATAGCCTTCTCCTTGGTACTACCCTTTTGTATTTCTTGGTTCATAACATTTTTTCTAGTACTCTTGTCAACTAATTCCCCAAATCTGTTTAGCCTCAGAATTAGTTGCACAAAGAAGGCTAGTTGCACAGTACCTCCATGATGTAGTCATTACTTACCATTTCAAGTGTTTGACCTGTTTTGAAATTTTCATTATCCTAAAAGATTAGTGTCATTGAATACATGTATTGCCCAATAAATAAGTCACCATAGTTCCCCACTTCTCAAATGAAAAAGGCAGGAGGTAAAAATGCTGTCGTTTTGTTCAATAATGATGAAAGTCATACTATGTGATGTCTTTGTTATGATTTGGCTAAGGCATCTCTGGAGAATACAGTTAACTAATAAACACTCGTTGGTATGTTACTCTTTAATTCAACTGAATCTACATTCAGTTAATCTCTGCAGTTTTTTTTTAACATTTTACTGTCTTTGGGTCTTTGTCTTAAAAAAAGAAATGAGATCTATTACATTTATTAGGAGCGATAGAGATCTCCACCATCCCTTGTTGTGAAACTAGAAATTTTACCATTTATATTTCTGTCTACTTGTTTTTGTAATTTTTCCTAATTTCTAGGAGCATACAATGACTGTTCATATATTCAAACTCATCCATATTTTTGTTCTTATGACTTTGCCGTTTTTAGTAGATTGTCATTAGTAGATGGTAATGTCAAGTAAATGAAAAAAATTAAAATCCCTTATTATTGAACTATTCAACCCCTTATATGTGTCATTGCTGCTTTTCACAATAATCTGCTAAATAGATGTTATTTTCCCCATTATACAGATGTGAAACTAAGGTCAGCTTAAGTGATTTCCTAGAATGGTAATCTAAATTTAGTACAGACCCATAATTGGAACCAGGGGCCAGCTGACTCCAAAGACTTTAACCCCCCCCACCCCCCACTTCACTTTTTCCCCTACGGCATACTTCCTAACTATTTTCAAAGAAATCCTCAAACATCTATATATCACTGTGGTGCCTCTCATACTATGTATTATTATTCTGTATTATATGTTTGTTTATAATTTTTAATGGATATTCACTGATCAGGGAAATTCAAATCAAAACTACCATGAGCTATAACCTCATACCTGTCAGAATGGCTAAAATCAAGAACGCGGGAAACAACAGGCGTTGGCAAGGATGTGGAAAAAAGGGAACCCTCTTGCACTGTTGGTGGGAATGCAAACTGGTGTGGCCACTCTGGAAAACAGTATGGAGGGTCCTCAAAAAGTTAAAAAGATAGGGATCCCTGGGTGGCTCAGTGGTTTAGTGCCTGCCTTTGGCCCAGGGCATGATCCTGGAGACCCGGGATCGAGTCCCACATCGGGCTCCCTGCATGGAGCCTGCTTCTCCCTCTGCCTGTGTCTCTGCCTCTCTCTCTCTCTGTCTCTCATGAATAAATAAATAAAATCTTTTAAAAAAAAAGTTAAAAAGAAAAAAGAGCTACCCTATAATCCAGTAATTGCACTAGTAGGTATTTAGCCAAAGAATATAAAAACACTAATTCAAAGGGACACATGCACCCCGAGGTTTATAGCAACATACCTACAATAGTGAAATTACAGAAAGAGCCCAGGTGTCCATTGACAGATGATTGGATAAAAAAAGAAGTTTGTGTGTGTGTGTGTGTGTGTGTGTGTGTGTGTGTGTACACACAAGGGAATATTACTCAGCCATAAAAAGACATGCCATTTGCAATGACATAGATGGAGCTAGAGAATATAATGCTAAGGGAAATAAATCAGAGAAAGACAAATACCATGATTTCACTCATTTATGGAATTTAAGAAACAAATGAGCGACAAGAAAAAGAGGGCGGGAGGGGGGCAACCAAGAAACAGACATGCTTTTTTTATATATTTTTTATTGGAGATTGATATGCCAACATATAGCATAACACCCAATGCTCATCCTGTCACGTGCCCCTCTCAGTGCCTGTCACCCAGTCACCCCCACCCCCCGCCCACCTCCCCTTCCACTACCCCTTGTTTGTTTCCCAGAGTTAGGTGTCTCTCATGTTCTGTCACTCTCACTGATATTTCCCACTCATTTTCTCTCCTTTCCCCTTTATTCCCTTTCACTATTTTTTATAGTCCCCAAATAAATGAGACCATATAATGTTTGTTCTTCTCCGATTGACTTACTTCACTCAGCATAATACCCTCCAGTTCCATCCACGTTGAAGCAAATGGTGGGTATTTTTCGTTTCTAATGGCTGAGTAATATTCTCACAGCAGTGAGAATGGTGGAAATTAAGACAGGAAACAACAAATGTTGGAGAGGATGTGGAGAAAACGGGACCCTCTTGCACTGTTGGTGGGAATGTGAACTGGCACGGCCACTCTGGAAAACTGTGTAGAGGTTCCTCAAAAAGTTAAAAATAGAACTGCCCTATGACCCAGTAACTGCACTGCTAGGGATTTACCCCAAAGATACAGATGCAGTGAAACAGCAGGACAGCTGCACCCCAATGTTTATAGCAGCAATGTCCACAATAGCCAAACTGTGGAAGAAGCCTCGGTGTCCATCAAAAGATGAATGGATAAAGGAGATGTGGTCTATGTATACAATGGAATATTGCTCAGCCATAAGAAACAGACTCTTAACTACAGAGAACAAACTGCTGGTTACCAGATTGCGGGGGACAGGTGATGGAGATTAAGGAGGGCACTTGTGATGTGCATGGGGTTACCTATGGAAGTGTTGAATTATTATATCATACACCTGAAGCTAATATTATACTATGTTAACTGGAATTTAAGTTAATAAATAGACAAACATAAGTGTAGATGCAAAACAAAACAAATATTTACTGATGGCCACCATGTACCAGGCATCTCATGGCATATTCTACAGGAGAAAGACAAGATAACTTCAGACTGTAACAACCTCTACTGGGACAGTATAAAGGGGGGGATGGTTTAGTGGATAGTAAGCTCTTTGTAAAGAGGTAGTGTTTGAGCTGAGACCTGAATGACAAGAAGAAACCAGCCACAGGAACATCTGCAGGCAGGATATTCTAGACCAAGGGCAAGGAAGAAAGAGCATCTTGCAACAGCAAGGTGGGAGTAATATAGATGAAGCTGGTGAGTTAGGCTGGGGCTATAGGCAGGGTATGAATAGTATCATAAGTACAGTGAGAAGGTCTTTCAGGCTTTTAAAAAGGGGAGTGGCATAATCTGATTTATGACTTAGAAAATTCTGGCTACTGTTTGATGAGTAAAACTGAATTGTGTGTATTTCTACCACTTTTGGAAGTCTCCCTCTACCAGGTGTCCAACTCTAGGAAACATCCCATGTTTTCCCTCTGGAAATGACATATACAGACTTAGAGGAAAATGCTGAAGCCTTGAAAATTGTGTTTTAACTAGAGTTTAGAGAGCCCCACAACTTTGAAAAGGTGATGGACATAACCAGCCTCATTCCTCTCAGTGTGGTGTTTGTTGCAAGCTCTGCACACCTGGAGTGTGACAGCGATTACATTTGTTAAATGTGTTGCCCCATACTTAAGAGTAAGGGTGGAGATCAAGAGTTGTATTCATTAAAAAAAAATAATTCTGTTCATATACAAATTCTTGCTAGATAGTAATAATCAGTGTTGGAGAACCTTCCACATTGGTTCCAAGTGCCCTGTTGTTTGTAAGTATCAAAAATATATCCTTTTGATCTTTTTCTTTTTAGATACATTTGAAATATGTCATTGGCTTTTTAAAAAATATACCTTTTTCCTTAAATATTATATCTTTTGAACTTTTGGGTGTGGTGAAGGTTAAATTTTGTTGGCAAGGGAATAATCACATTTGGGTTTATTTTTAATTACTTAAAAAATACTTCCAGTGGTAGTAGAAAATATTAATTCCTTTAAAAATCTGGCTGTGTTGCTAGATCCACATATGCTTTTCTGTGTTTTTGTGAACAACTGATCAAATTAGATTCGTCACTCTTGGCTTGTGGTGATTTGAAATTGAAATGGAATATATTAAAGCAGCCAACCACACTGATTACATTGCAAGCCTCATTTAATTTCATACATTCGCACATTACAGTGAAAGGCGGCTTTTTTTAATGCGTGATTGTGACTGTACCTTGAGCAACTCCAAAGGTCATCTGTAATGGGTGCATAATTTGTTAGTGTTAGATATCTGATTTATGGTAGGTGTTCCTCAGCCTGATTTGTACTAGTAGTAAATACGATGAGCATCAGAAGTCAAATCTGCAAGAAGTTCAGCTTGTCACATTTGGTGGTATTGTCTTATTCCTCATTGGTTAGTAGACCACAGTAAATCACAGAATAGCTGTCATCCTCAAATCGAGAAAGTGCTAGTACTGTGCCCCTATTGCACAGGGGTTAAATGAGCTATTCTTCTTAAGAGGGCAGGCTGGCCCAGGTTAAGGTGATAAGAGTATTACCAGCTCAGCGAACAGCACTTGCACACAGCTACTTGAGCCTTAGTCCCAAAAAGTCTGTAAAAGGACTTTTTCGGCTTCACAAGAGCAAGAATATTTGTGAGTTTGCTTGTTTTCTTCTTTTCTGCCCCCCCTTCATGGAGTTCTACTAACTTCATTTACTTTGTGCCTTTCTGTGTGCCTTTCTGTGTGGGGAGGCCCCCAGAGATCCAGAGTATGATTAGGACACAGTTTCTGCCCTCAAGAAGACAATCAAATACAGCCATTTGTCCCGCCACGTAGTTGTTATGGCGTGAAATGGCTTTAATGCTATCAGTGACTCAGGAGCACAGCTCACTTTAGCCAGCCTCCATTGTTCCAAACTTGATCACATGTTGGGATGCACTATGCTCTGGGAGAAAAACCTGTGAGCTGCTTTCTGAGAACTTGCCTGTAGCATTGCCTTTTATTTTTTTTCTGATAGTAGAGTCTTGTTCATATTGATTTGATGTTACTTGCAGTTTAAGATTTGTTCAAAGATGTGTGGATTTGTTTTTGTGGGCTTTGATCAGCCAATTTGTTATTTTTCAGCTTTCAATAACAAAAGGCACCTAAACCATTTTTAAAAGCTTTATTATTGAAATTCCTGAATGAGAGGGATAAAACGAATATTCTACCCAATTCCTATTGAAGGAGTTACTTTTTAAAGCTTTTTTTTCCACCTCACAGATTTATCTTTTTGTGTATGTGAGAACCATTTAAGTTCTACTCTTTTAGTGAATTTCCATTATACAGTAGTTACCAACTATGATCACCATGCTGTACATTAGATCCTCACACTTTATTCATCTCATAGCTGCAAGTTTGTACCCTTTTACAAACTTTTCCATTTTCCCTAGCCCCTAGCAACCATTTTTCTATGTTTCTATGAGTTTGATGTGGTTTGGGTTTGGGGTTTTTGTTTTCTTAGATTCTACATATAAGTAATACCATGCAGTATTAGTCTGTCTCTCTCTCTCTCTCTCTCTCTCTCTCTCTCCCCCTCCCCCTCTCTCTCTCTTTCTCTGGCTTATTTCATTTAGCTTAATGCCCTCATGGTCTATCCATATCATCACACATGGCAGGATTTCTATTCTTATAGCTGAATAATAGATACACCACATCTTTATCTATTTGTCCCTTGATGGACAAATAGATTAGGTTGTTTCCATGTCTTGGCTATTGTGAATAATGAAAACTTTAAAAAATATAAGTTACAATTTCCTAGAAAAGTAATTCCATTCTTAGAAATCAAGTAGATTTTATTGGGTAATGTAGAAAAAGAAATAAAAATCGAAGGGGGATTGAAACAGAGCTATGCTCCTATTCTGTGTTCTGTGTAATTCTAGTTCCAGTAGTATTCCTGGTCCCCTTGACCAAAGAAGTTTAGAAACTGTTACTTTTTTAAAATATTTTATTTATTTATATGTTTGTTTGTTTTGTTTGTTTGTTTATTTGGGGGGGGTGGAGAGTACCAGTGGGGCGAGGGGCAGAGGGACAGAGATCATCTCAAGCCAACTCTGTGCTGAGCACGGAGCCCAACACAGAGTTTGATCCCCCAACCCTGAGATCATGACCTGAGATGAAATCAAGAGTCGGACACTCAAACAACTGAGCCACCCAGATGCCCCTAGAAATTGCTATATTTAATATCCCTTTCCCCTGGGATGCCTGGGTGGCTCAGCGGTTGGGTGTCTGCCTTTGGCTCAGGGCGTGATCCTGTGGTCCCGGGATTGAGTCCTGCATCAGGCTCCCTGCAGGGAGCCTGCTTCTCCCTCTGCCTCTGTCTCTGCATCTCTCTCTGCATGTCTCGTGAATAAATAAATAAAATATTTTTTAAAAAATCCCTTTCCCGGGCAGCCTGGGTGGCTCAGCGGTTTAGCGCAGCCTTCAGCCTAGGGCGTGATCCTGGAAACCCGGGATCGAGTCCCGTGTCGGGCTCCCTGCATGGAGCCTGCTTCTCCCTCTACCTGTATCTCTGCCTCTCTCTCTCTCCTCTCTGTATTTCTCATGAATAAATAAATAAAATCTTTTAAAAAATCCCTTTCCCCTTTGTTTTTTAATGTATATTGACATATTTAAGGTTCAAAGATGTCCTTCAGTAGAGAAATCTGTATGACTTTGTTTTAAGCCAGCTCTGTATATTTATCTGGCTACAGGAATAGTTTAAATACCAGAATCATATTTTAGTAACTGTCTATTCTCTTTTACCTTTGATTAATAAATAGATAGTAGAAACTCAAGTCCCTGCTGTCTCCTGAAATAACTTATACAATTTTTATTGAACACCTCTTATGTGTTCTGTCATTTTGAGAAGTAGGAAGTAAGTCTGTGTGGCCCTGGTTGAACACTGGTGAAGTAAGCCCCTGACCACAAAACAGCACAAAGCCGTGTGTAAAAGTGTCTTCGGCAGTAGCAGAAGCATCCACATGGTTCTGAAGTCCAGAGTTCTGATTGCCTGGAAATGTTGATAAAAAGCCAAAGTATGGAAGAAGCAAGAGTGGACTAAGCACCTAGGCAGAAAAGGAAGACTACAAGGAGAGATGTACTTAGGAACCATGAAATAGAATTAATAATAATGATGGAATGGGGACAAGGAGGACACCTGGCAACAAAGAGGCCAACTTCTGGCCAAGTGAGAGCAGACAGCACCTGTACCTATGTCATCATGTCACCTGGGTGTGTTTTGGTGTTTCTAGCTCCCAGACCACCAGACTTGTGGACACTGGCATGCCACACGTAAGACCATCAGCTGGAATAATTCGACATTTTTTAAAAAGATTTTATCTATCTGTCTGTCTGTCTGTCTGACAGAGAGCATGAGTGGAGGGGAAGCAGTAGAGGGAGAGGGAGAAGCAGTTTCCTGGCTAAGCAGGGAGCCCAGTGTGGGGCTCGATCCCAGGATTTCAGGATCATGTCCTGAGCTGAAGACAGATGCTTAGCAGACTGAGCCACCTGGACACCCCAGTTCAACACTTTAATAGGGTGCCATGGCCTCCTAATGCAGGGATCACAGATTCACATAGCTTTAGGGACTGTACAACAAAGCTAATAGAGTAGGCCAGGTAGAAGAGAAATAAGAGTGGTAGGGACCATCGTAGAATGTGTTTTCATATTGTAGGGGGGCAAGAGGGGAAGAAGCATGGAGAGCAGAGAGAAGGTATTAAAGTGGACGAGATGGAGCTTGAATCCCTAACAGTGTAAGTGTACCCTTCAGCCAGGGTTTCTCAACCTCAGCACTGTGGGCATTTGGGGCTGGATCATTCTTTGATGTGAAGACTGTCCTGTGCCCCATAGCAGGCGTAGCAGCATCTCTGGCCTCTTCCCACTGGATGCCAGAAACACTCCTTACCCGCCAGTTGTGACAACCAGAAATGTTTCCAAATGTCTCTGTTGAGAGCCACTAGTCTAAGCAGTATATTATTGTGAGGTTCCTAGTGTAAATTTCCAATCATATATATAATTTCCAATTATATATAAAGAGGAGACCAGGCTGAGCTTGAGTGAGTTGGAAGATTTCATGGAAGAGGTGAGATTTGAGGTGGTCTCTGCAAACTGCTGGAACACATGCAGACTTCCCAAAGATGCTACATCTTGACTGTTTGGGGACATAAAACAAAGCTTTTCCTTAATCTTTTATCCCCTCTAGTTTACTCCCTGTCTCTGTCTCCCCATGACTTCTGAAATTCTTGCAAGAGGGCTGTTCAGTCCTTAATTCTGTAGCTTTTTAGTTCGAGCAATAGCTCTTGCTCATACCAGGGTACCCTAGTTACCAAATCCTGTAGAATCTTTCCGGTCCATCTTTATGTTACTGTCGACTTCGCTCCCCCAATTGTTTTCTGCTCTTAGAATTATATTTACTCTTACAAAATAAAAAAATGAAAATCACAGTTTGTGTATAGAAATGTTAATTACTATAATTTGAAAATTTGTGCCTCCTCTGGATCGTGGAATATTACACAACCATTAAAATTCACTTTTACAGAAGTGTATTGTGTACAGGGAAGTATCACCATATGGATTAAGAAAACCAGGTTTCAGATCTTTGCAGTCAGTATACTCTCACCCACAGTAACACACATGTATTTATGCACATGAGTTTAGCAAAAGGCTGGCAGGAAGTACACTGAAATGTTAGGTCATTTCCTGACAGGTTCTGTGCTACTTTTATAATCAGTAAGGAGAGAAGTGTACTGAAAACACTGTCTTCTTCAGTTTCCCTGCATTCTCTTCCTCCAGTGTGCATTCTTCATGCATCCTCTCTTCTGTACCCTACACACCAGGGATTCCCAAAGCTGACTCTCCACCCATCCATTCCTGTTTCAGACTGACTTAAGACTCTCATACCTGATGATGTTCTGATAGATCCTCTTAGTTGTCCCAGGAATCTCTCTCAAAAATCAGCATGTCCCAAACTGAAGCCGATTCCTTCCACTTTCCCTATAAGCTTTTCTTGTTGCCTTCCCTGTTCCAGTCAGTGGCATTCACCATTTGTCCTGTCACCCAAGACAGAAGGCATCCTACCCTTCTTTGCTCCTCCCTCCACATCCAGCTACTCCAAGATTTGTGAGCTGATTCTGCCTCTGAGCCCAGCCCACAGCTCTCACCTTTCCCCCATTTTCACTTGCTACCCTTTAGTTCAGGTGGTCCTCAAAATAGGATTCCTAGACAAATCTTACAGGTCTTTCAGCTTCTAGACCTGTTCTGTCTAGCACAGTAGCCACTAGCCCCATGTGGCTGTTGAGTGCTTGAAATATGGTCAGTTTTAATTGAGATATGTTCTAAGTGGCAAATACACTTCATTGGTATTCTTATATTGATACATGCTGAAATGACAATATTTTAGATATATTGGATTAAATGAAACATATTCTTGAAATCTTGCCCATTTTATTTTAGGGTGGCTAGTAGAAAATTTTAAATGTCCTATGTAGCTTGCATCATCTCTAATGGACTTATGCTGCATCTAACTGCACCCCTCCTCCTTTGATTTGTTTTCTGCACTGCTATCAGAATATCGTGCTGAAAAACCAAACTCCCTGATCTCAAAATCATTTGAAGTCCTTTGGGATAAAATGTAAGATTGGTTTAGCACACACTGCCTTCCCTAAAGGCATTCAGTTTCCAAAACCTTTGAACACTGTTGTCCAAACAAAGTATCCAGCTAGACTGAGCTGGTAGGTTGGCAGCTTTCAACCCCTCATCTAATGACTGTCATGTTTGTGGCACCTCCACCTTCAAATATTCAAAAGTTATTAGTACACTGTAAATAGATTTACATTAGAGCCCCAAATCAATTCTGCTTTGATACAGAAGTTGCAATACAAGCCTTTAAATGATAGGAATTTTAATGTAAGCCCTTAAAAGACAACTACATTTGTAATACTACTGTTGAAAAGTCTGTGTTGGGCTCTGCACTTTGTCCTAGTAGACTAGGGGGTATAGCTCAGTGGTAGAGCATTTGACTGTCCTAATAGACTTGATGTTTGAGTGGATGATCTGAAGAGATGGAAGTGTTGGTGAGGATCTAGCCTCTGCTTACAGGAGATGATGGTGGAAGAACCAGGAAGAGAAACCCTAGCATGTTGATCGTGCTAGAAAGATTAGATGAAAAGCTGCAAGATCTGAAAGTTTGGTGTTTATGAGATGATCTGTCTTTGGGGGGGGATTCATAAACAGGATGTTGAATAAAAAGGCAGAACAAAAAACAGGTCCCAAAATAATAAATAAATTTATAAATAAAACAGCTGTATCCTAACTCTATTTTGGCTATCTAGAATGTGTCTTATTTGTCCATTAATAGTATATATCTAGAATGGCTAAGAGAACCATATCTGAGGATATTCACCAAAGGGGAGGTTGCTAGGTTGTGTTCTTATTGGCACAATTTACTACATATATAATGCTGTGACAGCCACCTAGACAGAACTAAAGTGATTTTCAGATACTGAAATACTAGTTTTACTTTTTTTAAAGACTTTATTTATTTATTCATGAGAGAGAGAGAGAGAGAGAGAGAGAGAGGCAGAGACATAGGCAGAGGGAGAAGGAGAAGCTTCTCCATGCAAGAAGCTGGATGTGGGACTCGATTCCAGGTCTCTGGGATCACACCCTGAGCCAAAGGCAGACGCTCAATTGCTGAGCCACCCAGGCGTCCCTGAAGTACTGTTTTTACTTTGGCTCTGATATTTGAACCACTGTTAGAGGTTTGATTTTTCTATCATTGTGTTAACTTTTCCTTCCTCGGGGGACTGTAACATGTTGTGTGCTCAAAGAAAGATGTCTTCAACTTCCTCCTGGTGTAGCAGCAGTACATTTTTAGGGAAGACTCACTTGCTAGAAGTTAGCTGCTAGTTATTCCTTCCATAACCTTGCTACTGGGGCTTCCATAAAGATGCCTCCTGTACAGCTCCTTTCTTTCTTCCCACAGCAAAACTATAACCTCAGGAATATGAGCCTGTGGTTTGCTCAGTTCTATTTCTGTGCTACTCTCCCATCTTGTTTCAGTGGAGTCTTCTATGTGTTCAGAGCCCTCCTTCTGCTTCCCTCCCAACCTCCAAAATGAGGATAAAACCTCAAAAATAAATACATACATACATATAAACCCTCCATTTGCGCTTTTCAGAAAGATGAAAAGATTTCATTTGTGCTGTGATCATATTCCTCTTTCCAAGGTTCCTTGTATTGTCAGACTTTACTGTTTTATGTGGAAGGAATGTCCGGCATCAGCAAGTAGGTGATGACTTACATTTGAAGCAGGAATCTTCCCTATTCTTCCCTATTCCTAAAACCACATTACCCTTCAGGCCAACCCTAAAAACACAGCTGACTTATTTCCTCTTAGGGTACCCAGGGAAAGTGAGAAGGGGCTCTTCTCTACTTCTCCCCAAATAAGCAAGACTCCCTCTCTCACTAGGGCTCCTCCTGGCCCTCCCTAGAACCAAAAACAAGTTTTACCTGAGCACAGCCAACCCTCTAGCAGAGGTTCTGTTCTTCAAATGCCCAGTAAACCCTAACCTGGAAGCTTAAAAAAAATCCAAATGCCCAGGCCACACCCCAGACCATTTGATCTGACTTTCTAGTTAAGACCCCTCTAAAGGTCTTTGTCACCTTCCCACCTGTCAGAGCTGGTTCCTAGACTTAAAGTTTTGGAGAATGTGGCCTTGAGGTTCCATAGGGGAAGAACCTTATATTGTTTGTCATGACAAACTGTAATGCTACCACCCGCTGACAGCTGTCATTTATTGATCAGTTCCATGTCAGGCACTCTGCTATGTCTTCTCTGTATGTTGTCTTCACGTTTTTACTGCATCTTTATGTATATTATATTTACTTTTTGTACTTTATTCTTTTTTTACTATGTTTAATCTTAACTATGAAATGGTTCTTCTTATTACCATTTCACAGAGAGGAAAAGGAAGTGTTAGGAAGGGTAGGTAATGTGGTCAAAACCACACAACCAGTAAATGAGGGGAAACAGATGATAATGTAGGTCACATGTTAGATTGAGAACAAAGAAGAAAAAACTGTAAAACAAATAGTTTGTGCACTAATTACAATTACGCCAACAGTTTACCATTTATGCCTAATTACAATATATCACAATAACGATTATGATTATAAATATTGTTAAACAGATAACATTAACTTGAACAAATTTCTTTTGATTATAGCACAGCTCAAATCTTTATTTAATGAATAGCTAGTAATTATAGCTAATATTTTATTGAGTACTTACTATAGGCATCAGAGTAAGTATTTTATGTATATTTCATTTAACCTTACTGGGGAAAAAAAAACTCTCTGAGATCCGTACTATGACTTTCGCAGCTTTATTGAGATATAATTGACAGAACATCTCCAGCCCTTCACTGTCCCATGTCTTTGTTTAATACGTTATCAGTGAATACGTCGCTTCAGCATGCTCAGCCTCTGCACTTTGTACTAACGTGGACTGGCTATTCAAAACTTGTAACGTGCCTTGTGAGATATTTATAATTATTTTAAATGTCTACACGAGTTTCCTTCTTTGCTATTAATAGTTTTTGTTTTGAATATAGATGATGGTAACCTCATGGAATCTTACTGCTGTATAAGAACAATTCCTACTTATTATTCTCTCATTTCAACCACATAAAAGCAACCTATCTTCTTAGATTAAAAAAACAAAAACAAAAACAGTAACTTGCAGGGGCGCCTGGGTGGCTCAGTCCATTAAGCATCTGCCTTGGGCTTGGGTCATGATCTCAGGACCCTGGGATTGGCCAGTGGTGGGCTCCTTGCTCAGTGAGGGATCTGCTTCTCCCTTATGCTCTGCCCCCTCCACTCATGTGCATTCACTCACTCGCTCGCTCCCTTGCGCTCTCTCTTTCTCTCAAAAAAATGAATACATCTTAAAAAAAAAAAAGTAACTTCCAGAGTCATCTAAGTTCTTGAATTGTGTGTTTTACTGAGGAATGGGAGAATCTGTGTATATTTAAAATAATCATTTTGGGGGCACCTGGGTGGCTCAGTTGAATGAAAATCCACCTCTTGATTTCCCCTCAGGTCATGATCTCAAGGTCATGGGATCAAGCCACATATTAGGCTCCACTCTGGTCATGGAGCCTGCTTAAGATCCTTTCTCTCCCTCTGCCTCTCATTCTCTCTTTCTCTATCTCCATCCCTCTGTCTCAATAAATAAATAAACAAAAAAACAAACCTTTTGTATTAAAAATTGACCCCAAAACATGCACGTTGAAAGTCTTGATTAATAACAACTATTCTTATGAAATCTTTGTGGTAGGAGGCATTCAGTTCAAAAGATCATCTAAGAAATAACAAAACCTGAACCTAGAGGACCCTCAAATATCAGCCGATTAGTATGACAAGAAAGTAATTGGCATATCTTATTCCAATTCATGGTAATGGAGAAAGAGCCACCTTTCACCAGTCCTGGTTCAGTCACACAGGGTTGTAGGTGATCTTCTAAAAAATTCCTTGTCTCATCTTTGTCCAATTCCTCTTCAGGTGTTACACCTAGCAGAAAACCCGTAGGCTTGGGGTTTAGAAAACCTGGATTCCTTTTGTTGTGTGTCTCTCTCTCTCTCTCTCTCTCTCTCTCTCTCTAATACTTTGATGTGCCTGAGGTTTCCAACATTCCTCAAGGAGATGTTGCAGAATGAGGACTAACTTAGTAATTCTTCAGTAATGCCTCTCATTCATAGTATTAGTGTGTAGACTAAATAAGATACTGTATGTACATAGTTGAAATCCAGTGATTGTGATGTACTTGATATATAGCGATAGGTCTACAGTAATACAGAATTCTTTGTAATCATATATGGCATCTGTAGAACCTTTAAAAGATCCCTTGAAAAGAAAGCTCATTTATTGTGTCAGCAAAATCCCATCTGGAACCATTTAGAACTAAGTTGTACCTAATTTTTCTCCCAAACTAATAACTCCCTTCCAGTTTGTTGTGCTTGGTTTGGGGTTTTTTGGCACATAAAACTTATTTTCAAATCACTGAAACTCTCATGACCTAAAAGATTTGCTGTTTGAAGGTATTTATACCGCTGTTAATCTTTGAGTGTATCCTCCGTACTAACTGAATCAAGTTCCTTCTGCTTTATGATCTAATGCAAGGGTTATAAACTCAAGCCCCTTCAAGGATCAAATGTCAGGGTGTCACATCATGGGAGGTATAGTGTGGGGGGGCCGGGGAGTGCACATTTTTAAAAAAACTGAACATCATTAGAGGTGCCTAGGTGGCTCAGTCAGTTGAACATCAGACTCTTGGTTTCAGTTCAGGTCGTGATCTCATGGATCATGAGATTGAGCCCCAGATCAAGTGGGGAGTCTGCTTAAATATTCTCTCCCTCTGCCTCTCCCATACACATGTACACATGTACACATGCACACTCTCTAGAATAAATCTTTTTAAAAAATTGAACACCATTAGCTAGATAGAACATAACTTCTAGCTAGATTCCACTAAAGATCCACCAGTTCACAGACATTCAGCTACTAAGTATCTTATGATAATTGATCCTACCCCCAAATGGAAACCGTTATATTCCCCTTCATACTTGTTAGTAAGTTAACTAACTAAATATAAAGATTTGAATATACCAGGCAGTTCACAAAGTCCATTGTAGTAATTAGGGCCCAAATCTAAAAGTATTTTAGTAACAAACAACTAAAGAACTATTGTCTATCTAAATTTTTATGTTCTTATTATTCTAGAATTCATGAATTAGATAAAATGTCGTCCTGGCATTGTATGTGTTAGCTTTACTGCCTTGCACACGAGAAGTGTTGAAGTTAGGTGGGTGACAACAAAGAAATACTTAGGATTTTTTACTACATGGTATTATGAAATCCATAACTTTAATTTACGGGCACTATTAATACTGTGCATTTCAATAAGTACTTTATGCCAATCATGTTCACCTTGAGTAATTCCAGGTAGTTCCTTACAGTCTCACAGTAGCCTAAGCAGTTAATACATCAGTGAAAGAACATAACGATGTGGGCACCCTGAACCACAGGTCTCCCCCATGCCAGACACAGTAGAGGCCCTTTGTGTGCATTATCTCAGTTTACTCCTGATGCTGCTTCTACAGGCTGTTCATTCTTGCTCTTTCACGCTTTAAAGATACTGAGCCTCGGAGACTGTCATGTGAATGGTAACAGACCTTTCCACTTCTAAATCCTCTGCTGGGGCGGCTCAGTCAGTTAAGTGTCTGCCTTCAGCTCAGGTCATGATCCCAGGATCTTAGGATGGAGCCCTGCATCAGGATTCCTGCCCAGTGGGGAATCTGCTTCTCCCTCTGCCCCTCCCGCTCACTCTCTCAAATAAACAAAATCTTTAAAAAAAATAAATCCCATGCTGGTATGCTGGAAACCTCTCTTACCACCCCCAACCCCCACATTGTCAGTGGCAACATCATTAAATTGATTAGAGCAATTGAGTGGACTTGGTTAACCTTGTAATATGTTCCTCCATATCAGGTTGCTCTGGGGAAGGAAAGGTTCAATTTTTCAAATTCTCTATAGAGGGTATCTGCCCCCATTTACTAAATCTGCCTGGATATCAGAAACTTTGATGTCAGTGTACACTGTATACAGAAGCAACCTGTACTAGAATTGTAAACTACAAAAGTGCATAAGCCTTTTAAGACTGTCCATTATGGGAAAACATTAACATATGTTGATACCAAGGTAAGCTTGGAAAATGAAGGATCAATGTTTTCTTTCAGAAGTTAAACTTCTGATTTTTCGTCATACTCTCCACTCTAGCTCTACCCATGCCTCTCCAGCCTCAAATGTGGTTCCTTCCTTGGAACCTTCCTCTAGCCCTCCAGGTAAAGTTAGGCATTCACCCCTTCATGTAGCATTTTGAAGATTTTGTCACATCTACTTCTTTCCATGCACCTCTCCACTGCTAAACTGTGAGTTCCTTGGAGCCAAGGCTGCTTGCTGACTCTGCTTTACATCCTTGTGTCACTAAACACTGAGCCCAACTGTCTGATGGTGGATGCTCCCTGCATGTCTGACAAGTGAATGAGTGAATAAAACCCATATAGCTGCCTGACCTCAGCACCATTAGTCCCTCCTAGCATCTAGTTCTTGACAAGTTAGGAGGTCAAGTTATGTTGGTGAGCTTACAAAGGTTTGTCTACATTGTGGAAATTCGTGCCCTTACTTTCACAATTTGCAGGGGAAAGAAAAGGTATGAACTACCAACCAAACCCCTTCATTAATAGCAAGAAGACTAGTTTCAAGTAAGTGTTCTTTTTCTCCTGTATGTTTTGGCAACTTTTTTCATAGTTTCCAAAGTTGGATCTGAAATCCTTTCCTTAGGAGCCCCTGGTTTGGGGTGCCTGGGTGGCTCAGTCGGTTGAGCTTCCAGCTCTCTTTCAGCTCTGGTCACAATCTCAGGATCATAGGATATAGCCCCACTTTGGTTTCCACGCTCAGTGGGGCACTTGCTTGAGGATTCTTTCCCTCTCCCTCTACTTCCCCTACCCTGTCTGCACTTTCTCTCCCTCTATCTCTCAAGTAAATCTTTTTTTTTTTAAGAGTCCCTAGTTCTTAGGAGAAACAGAGGTATCAAGGAAAAATCCCCTTTCCTTGATGCTCTCACCTCCAGTTGACAATTCAAATAGGGAAAACTTCTGAAACTATCTCACACAGCTTGTAAGATGGCAAAAGCCCTGTATTTAGTGATGTCTAAGAAAAGTTTGCCTTAGTAGTTTAGGTAATGTCCTAGAATTTTTATCATATTTATTCCATATCGTTCTTATTTGAAAAACTAGTAAGTCACCTTTAAAACCACAGGACTGCATCTTTTTTGAAGTTTTTGAAAACACTTTGGTCCGGGATCCCTGGGTGGTGCAGCGGTTTGGCGCCTGCCTTTGGCCCAGGGCGCGATCCTGGAGACCCGGGATCGAATCCCACATCAGGCTCCCGGTGCATGGAGCCTGCTTCTCCCTCTGCCTATGTCTCTGCCTCTCTCTCTCTCTCTCTCTCTCTCTCTCTCTCTCTCTCTCTCTCTCTCTCATAAATAAATAAATAAATAAATAAAAATTTTAAAAAAATTTTTTAAAAAAAGAAAACACTTTGGTCCAACTTATTAGACTTTGAACCTTGCTTGAGTGGTAGCCTTGCTTTGTAATAAAACACTTCTTTCCACTACCACTTATTGGAAAGTCTTTTCAAACTCCTCAGCAGACAGCTGCTCTAAATGTACCTGAGTTATATTCTTCTTTTCTAGAGGGGAAAACAGAAAAAAATACCACTGCCTCTACTCCACTGCCATCACCTAAAAGCAAGTTTATTAGACAGCTCCAAGTGGACTTGGTAATGCTCCTCTCTGGGCTCATATTTTTTTACTCTTCAGGATTATCAAGTCTTTCTCTTTCTTCCTTTCTTTCTCTCTTTTCTTTTATTGTCTTTTTCTCTTTTTCTTTCTACATTTATAAAGAATACTTAATATTAGAAAAGCTACTTGGATGGTTTTGACATCAGAGTTACACAATATTTTTTTAAAGATTTTATTTATTTATTCATGAGAGACAGAGAGGGAGGCAGAGACACAGGCAGAGGGAGAAGCAGGTTCCCTGAGGGAAACTGGGGACTTGAACCCAAGGTCCTGGTATGAAGCACTGCCTCAGGCTTCCCTGCTCAGCAGGGTGTCTGCCTCTCCCTTTCCCTCTGCCCCTCCCCCAGCTCGTCACTCTCACTTTCTCTCTCAAATAAATAAAAATCTTTTTTAAAAAAAATAAAGGGACAACAATAATCTGAGTTAATGTTTGTAAGAGCAGCTAGATAACATGGCAAAGTCAGACAACAATCATTTCTTCACTCCTGCCCCATTTCTCCTAAGCAGATACACTTAGGTGCTCCTCAGTGGTAGTGTATATAAAGGATGGTCTCCAAAATGAGATTGGCAGCTTTAATTTGTTTGATATGTGCAATCATAGTCTGTGTTAAATTCAAAATGCCTGTCCAATCAAGGATTCAATATAGAAAAGAGGCAGTAACAAGCATGCTGCATGCTATAATAAAGAAATCTGTTGATTGAAAACAGTTTGTATATTTTGGAAATGATAGGGAATGTAATTGGTAAGAAAGAAAAGGATAAGGCTTCATAAATAATGGGAAATAGAGCATATTTTTTACTGATAACACTAACTTGATTTTAGTGTTTAGTTTTTGTGTGCCAGAAAATGAGAAAGGTGTGGGTCCTTTCTTGTTACTCTAAATGTCATGATAAATGACTTTTTTTTTTATTTTTTGTTTTCATGGAGAGCATCTTTCACAGGTTGAATCTTAGGCAGTGGTGGGTAATGTACTCTGTTCTTTAAGAACTTTCACAGGGACACCTGGGTGGCTCAGCAGTTAAGCATCTGCCTTCAGCCCAGGGTGTGATCCTGGGGTCCCAGTATCGAGTCCCACATCGGGCTCCCTACACGGAGCCTGCTTCTCCCTCTGCCTCGGTCTCTGCCTCTCTATCTCTCTTTGTCTCTCATGAATAAATAAATAAAATCTTTAAAAAAAAAAGGTACTTTCACAAAACGTCTTTGTTTTCTCAACTGAGAAGACTAGGTATATATTTAACTTTTTTTGTTGTTACAAAGTGCTCCATGAATGTATTTTTGTGATAAAAGAGTTAAACAATAGAGAAGTGTACAGGGCAAAAGCATAATGGTCCTCCATCCCCTGCCTCACTCCCACTCCCCTCCCTGAGGCTACCACGGTTTAGCGGGCATCCTTCCAGCACTTTTATATGTGTTTATCTGGATAGAGATTCATATGCAAATCATTTGAGGGGCTGCGGTATTAAGAAACAGGATTTTGTTCTTCCTGTCATTCTCAAGCCTACTTTCTGCACAGATATAAAAATATACATATAGGCTGCCTAGGTGGCTCCATTGATTAAGTGTCTACCTTCAGCTCAGGGCCCTGGGATGGAGCCCCGCATTAGGCTCCCTGCTCAGCAAGGAGTCTGCTTCTACCTCTCCCTCTGTCTCTCCTCCCTGCTTATGCTCTCTCCCATGCTCGCTCTCTCAAATAAATAAAATATTTAAAATATATATACATGTATATATAAAGTCACACCCTGGGGGGCTGGTAATAGCAGCTGTGCACCAGAAACATGCTATTGATAGGGACACCAGGAGTTGTGTCTTGAGTGGGTTAGCAAGGACCCTCTTCACCAAGCTCTGCCCCAGGGCACAAGCTTCCCTGTAGGGCTTTTCCACTCATTTGGCTGGTTTCCAGCTTTTCTCTCTAAAGCATAAATTCTGCAACAAATGGAACTTTCCCCTCAACTAAATACTCTTGACAGTACCTTTACTGTTTTCTCTCACACTTTTCTCCTTTTTTTTTTCATTTTTTCTCCTTTTTTAAGTTCCTTTCTCCATTAATTTAAAATCCTGCATTTAGGGGCACCTGGCTGGCTCAGTCAGTACAGTGTGTGACTCAGTCTCAGGATCATGAATTTGAGTCCCATGTTAAAATATTTTAAAATAAAATCCTAGAGTGCCTGGGTGGCACAGTAGGTTGAGCATCCAACTCTTAGTTTCAGCTTACATAGGCTCAGAGTTGTGAGATCCAGCTCCACGTTGAGCTCCACACTCAACACTGAGTCTGCTTGGGATTCTCTCTCCCTCTCCTCTTCCTGCTTATGCTCTCATTCTTTCTAACTCTCTTTCTCTCTTTTTTTCTCTAAAAATAAAATCTTTTTTTAAAAAATCCTACATTTAGGGCGCCTGGGTGGCTCAATCGGTTGTCTACCTTCAGTTCAGGTCATGATCCCAGGGTCCTGGGGTCAAGTCCCACGTCGGGCTCCCTGATCAGCTTGGAGCCTGCTTCTCTCTCTGCCTCCTGCTCCCCCTGCTTGTGCATGTGGGTGCTCTTGTTCGCGCTCTCTCTGTCTCTCTCTCTCTGTCAAATAAATAAAATCTTTTTTTAAAAAAAACCCTACATTTAGACTTAGCATAAGTAATCTCATTTTATATAAAAATCCAGCTATTCAGAAAACTCTAGCTAGAAATTTTCATTGTACCATATTGGTGGTGGTTCATAATGATAGAATACTAGCTGACTCATAGAAGAGACTTCTAGAATGATCCCAGGATTGTGAGATCAAGCCTCATGTCCAGCTCTTTGCAGAGTCTGCTTAAGTTTCTCTCTACCTCTCCCCCTCCTCTCTATGCACTCTCTCTCTAATAAATAAATATTTTCAAAATATTAACTGGATGACTATATAAAGAATGAAATTACTAACCAACATAGAAGTGTGACATTTAGCATATATTATCAAATTAAGTATTTGCTGTAAGCAGAATCTATTTTCTTGGTAAGCTCTGTTTGTGTGAGACTGCATTTCTCTCTTGCCAAACATCTAGCAGCATAGCACTTTTTAAAAATATTTTTTTAAGTTTATTTATTTAAGTACTCTCTACACCCAATGTGGGGCTCAAACCTACCACACTGGGATCAAGAGTCACACACTCCTCTGATTGAGTGTAACCAGGTGCACCTTTAGCACCTTGGATTCCAAGTTCACCAAACTTGCCCCACTATTCAATCTCCTCAACATGTAGTGAGCATATTCTCTCTGCCAGACCTTTCTTGTTCTAAGAGACAAACACATAGTGTCCTCATTCTCTGAGAATCCATAATCTAATGGTGGAGAGGCAGCCTGCATAGAAGCGTTCTTAATTCTGCTGGAGTGGTGGAATGATTTCTGTTCTGCTTGGAGCAAAACCTTTTCATGATGAAGAAAGGAAAGCCAGAACAGTCTCTGGTCAGGGATGAGAAAATAAGCAGCCTCCTATACCCCAGGCAAGATTCTAATGACAGAATTTATCCCTGCAGGAAGAGGGTGAACTAAAATGCCATTTAAGCCTATTACCAGGAACACTACTCTCTGAACTTTTTTGATTTCATACTCTAGCTTTATTTTTTCTTTTTTACTAAATTCTTTTTTTTTTATTCATAAGAGAGGCAGAGACATAGGCAGAGGGAGAAGCAGGATCCATGCAGGAAGCCCCCAATGTGGGACTCGATCCTGGGACTCCAGGATCACACCCTGAGCCGAAGGCAGACGCTTAAGCGCTGAGCCACCCAGGCGTCCCTTTACTAAATTCTTATATATTTCATTGTACAATATATAGGTAATGTGAAAGAGCTCTAGTGTACTCACTCTTCCTGTAAAATGTATCCTGTGGAACATGCACAAAAGACCAATTCTTAAGTGGATAAGGCTGAGAAACACTATTTTTAAAATATTTATATGGGGACACCTGGGTGGTTCAGTAGTTGAGCATCAGCCTTCGGCTCAGGTCATGATCCTGGAGTCCTGGGATCAAGCCCCGCATTGGGCTCCCTTTAGGGAGCCTGCTTCTCCCTCTGCCTATGTCTCTGCCTCTCTCTGTCTCGAATGAATGAATGAATAAATGAATGAATGAATGAATGAATGAATGAATCTTTTTAAAAAAATAAATAAAATATTTATATGTGTTATCTTTAATCCAGGCTTCCCCCGGCCCTGCCACTACCCTGAGAATCTTTTAAAAGACCATTTGAGAGGTTTGGTTCAAACTAGTTTAATTTAGCTAAAGTGCCTTAACTTGAACAAACAGCAGCTCTGCTATCTCCCACTATGATGAAAGTGGATCAGTCTGAGGACTCCCCAGACCCTTGCCCAAAGGACAGGTTAGAGAAAATGGAGAGAAGAGGGTACCTTGAAATCCGAGTTGCACATGTAGCATCTGAAACTCAGACCAAACAAGTGCATTCAGTGTCTACCCAAATAGTAAATATTAGTAAATCCTAGGGTCTTTGTTTTAGATTTTTGGAAATAAAAATACAAAGAAGTGTCAGTCAATTCTTCCCATAACTAATAGAAGAGACACATTTGAGGTGCCATTGGCACACAAACCCATGTATGTGTAAATTAGTCCAGAAGATTTATGATCATCAGTAGCCATCTTGTGATTTCATCACATCTTTTCTGGTCTGAAGAACTCAGTGTTGAGCCCTCTCTACTATGTGATGCCCCACAGCTGAGAGGGTCTCAATGTGCTCTGAACTCTGTGTGGCAAGGAACAACCTGCAATGCACCCAATGCTGTTAACACCGCACAGACTGTCGTGCACATGGGCCTCAGGGAGTTGACACCAGGACATCTGGTCTCTTACCTGCTGCTCCTGGAAACTGCAAAAGGGGTGTGGCTTCTTTTGACAAGCAAATGTGATCAACCTCCACTGGAGTATATTCACATTGGGTCCAGTGACATGAGTAGTGAGTGACATGTAGCTACTGCAAAACAACAAATCATGGCCTAGGCAGGTTTTTAGAGGGCTCTTACCTCACACTGTCCCCTGGCACTTTTGTCTACCTCTTGAAGCATTCACGGCAGTGCTTGCCAGGTCCCCATGAGTCACTTTTGTCCACCTCTTGAAACATTCACAGCAGTGCTTGCCAGCCTCACTCTGCCAGGCACCCATGAGTCCACCTCCCAGCCAGACATACATCCAGATAGGCATGCATTTTAGCCATGTGAAGGCAAACTGGCTGTTTTTACATTTCTATCATTGTGAGTAAATCAATATTTTTATTGCCTTAAACTTTTTATTTTTTTAATGAGATAGTAAAGGGATTTTTTTAAGATCTTATTTATTTATTCATGAGAATACACAGAGAGGAGAGAGAGAGAGAGAGGCAGAGACAAAGGCAGAGGGAGAAGCAGGCTCCATGCAGGGAGCCTGATGTGGGACTCCATCCTGGGTCTCCAGGATCACTCCCTGGGCTGAAGGCGGCACTAAACGGCTGAGCCACTGGGGCTACCCTGCCTTAAACTTTTTAATATTATGGCTTAAAGAGCATAAAAATGTAAGAGTGAAAAAAAATGTAAGAGTGCTATTAGTATTACCTCATGACTCTAATAGGTGGGCCAAGGTATTCCAGATTTGAAAGCTAATTAATGGAAGGATTTCATAAAAGAAGGAAATCCTTCATAAAGACAATATTCAGGATATGATTTTTTAAGTTGTTAGGATCCAATGGGACACCTGGCTGGGTCAGCCAGAGGAGCATAAATAAATAAATAAAAAGTTTTATTTTTATAAAGATTTCATTTATTTATTCATGAGAGGCAGAGAGAGAGAGGCAGAGACATAGGCAGAGGGAGAAGCAGGCTCCCTGCAGGGAGCCTGATGTGGGACTCGATCCCGGGACCATGGGATCATGCCCTGAGCCAAAGGCAGACGCTCAACCGCTGAGCAACTCAGGCGTCTCAAATAAAAACTTTTTAAAAATAAGGTTGCTAGAACCTGAAAGTGTGCTTAAGACAAAATATTCAGAAGAACTGGGGAGAATTATGATCTGGTATTGTGCCTACTACAAGACTTCTGATCATGGTGAGTTGTCTGACTTTGCAAGGTGCTGTTGCAAGTCTGTCAACTGGGTTTCCCTCTATCACCCAGCCCAGGTGCCCTCCTGTCTGCTAGCCTCTTTTCCCCAGCCCTGCTGCCTCTTTCTGAGCACTTGCTCTTGTTGGACCACCTCTGTACATGGAGTTTTCACTTAGGTCTCTTCAACTTAGATATATCAGGAACCATCCTGAGTTGAAAGGGAGTTCATCATGAGGATCCAGAGACCCTCAGAGCCTGGGGCCAGGAAGGCAGCTGATCTAGAGCCTGGCCTAGATCAGCCATCTGGCCTTGTACCCACCATCCATCTGCACATCAGCTCATTCCCTTTCTCTCAAGAGTTAGAGGGTCTTGGTCTGCTCTGGGCACACTGGACAGAGTTTGCTCATGTTGCATTTCCCAAACCTAAACTGAAATAGGACCTTTCTCTCATTTCCCATCTCAATTCTAAGTCCCTGGAAAAGGGACTCTGACCCAATGGGCAGCATTACCTTGTACAGAATAATTGCTAGGGGCTTACTGTGGCCAAGGAAGGAAACTAACATTCCAGGAGAGACTTTCCAAAGACCTGGTAGCCACAGGTTTATAGATTACTTTCCTTGTCTAACTAAGGTCTCCATAAAACCTGTGCCATGTTTGTTCTGACAAAACAAGAGAACTTTTTTTTAATTTTTTTTTTATTTTATTTATGATAGTCACAGAGAGAGAAAGAGAGAGAGGCAGAGACATAGGCAGAGGGAGAAGCAGGCTCCATGCACCGGGAGCCTGATGTGGGATTCGATCCCGGGTCTCCAGGATCGCGCCCTGGGCCAAAGGCAGGCGCCAAACCGCTGCGCCACCCAGGGATCCCCAAGAGAACTTTTTTAATAACTTTTCCTGAGAAGGTAAGGAATCTGTAAAAGGAAGTAGGTTTATAGAGTGAGTCCCACTTTATTTCATCAACAGCTTGCCTTTTGACAGTTATCTGGCATAGTTGACAGGGCATGCACTTCCTCATCCTTTTTCCTTCTGTCACCCAGTTCTGGCTGGCATATTAGAGAAGGAACCCTAGACAAACAGACTTTAGAGGCATGTAGGTGGCTCAGTCAGTTGAGCATACAACTCTTGGTTTCAGCTCAGATCATGATCTCAGGGTTGTAGGATTGAGCCCCATGTCAGTGTCGGTGCTCAGTGGGGAGTCTGCTTATGATACTCCCTCTTTCTCTCCCTCTGCCTCTGCTTCCACTCATGCACTCGCATTCTCACACACGTGTGCTCGCTCGCTCACTCTCTTTCTCTCTCTCTCTCAAATAAATAAATTAATTAATTAAGTAAGTAAGTAAGTAAGTCTTTGAAAAAAAGAAAGAAACCTAGACTTTGGCCTGAGGAACTTGTGGGAGCTACTTACAGGGATGGTAAAGGCTGTGATCATATCAAGAAATTTCTTTCATGTTTTATATCTGCATCTGAGCTTTCTAGGTTGACCCTGCTGGCCTCAGGCTGTGTTGCCTCTAATGCAGCTCTACAGTGTCATATCTTGCCTTTGTCATGGCACATCCGGAGGGTTCTTAGTTTTCCTGGACTTGTTCACATATAGTGCTGCTGTTACCTGTTCCCTCTCCAGCCTCTCCCATTTACCTGAGAAATAGTTGTTCACCAAATAGAAAGGCATGCTTTCTCCTCTGGTTATTCTAAATTGGTTTCTCCATGATCTCCCCACAGTCAGGAGTCCTCTCTGGGAACCACATTCTCTCTTTGGTCACATCTGCATTGTATTGGCTCCTGTCACTGACCCAGAGCAAACCCACATTTTCACTTTTCCTCATCAGACCTGTCCACTGTCCCCCTCCCAACTAGACTACTGCTTCCTCTTCTTGGGAATTCCTGTAGGTCTCGGCCCATTTTCAGAACAGAGATGTCATGAATTCGAGCATATGAACGGTTCTTTCCTAGCCCCAGATTCTCTTAAGTAGCATACTGTTCATCATTCAGGTTTCCTTCTTTCCCATGAAATCCCCACCCACCAAAAGAGTATTTCATTTAAAAAAAAATAGTCACTTAATTCAATGAAAGGAAAACTTCTCACCCTGAGGAGGAATTCTGGTATTTATTGGGCACATGTGAAGAGTGAGCCTGTGCAAGTGCCCTCAGACAGTGGTTCCAAACCAGGGGTGATTTTACCCTCGCAGGTAACATTTGGCAAAATCTGGAAACATATTTGATTGTCACAACAGGGAGGGCGGGGCAGCAGTGTTACTGGCTTCTGGTAGGCAGAGGGCAGGGATGCTGATGAATACCCTACAGTGGACACAGGACAGCCCTACAACAAAGGGTTACTGGCCCGCTGAGTCAACAGGTTAAGAAACCCTAACTAGGGGCTGGTAAAACTGATGTAGAGGGTGAGCTGGTAAGGGAGGGTCTGGGGGCACTGTGCTAAAAACTGAAGAAACTAGTATTTTTTCAAGTCAAAGGTCACCAGAAGAAGTAAATGTGATAATGATTTTCTGGCCATGAGGAAAGCAGCCTTGGTCTTAGGGTCACTAATTTTATAGAAGGGCAGCTGTGTTTGCTCTGGAACAGTGGTTTTCATGCTTCTGGTCTGGGGACTCCTTTACATGCTTAAAAAGTGTTGTGGGCCCTAAATTCATTATTAAGTAACTATAATAGGGATGCCTGGGTGACTCAGTTGGTTAAGCATCTGCCTTCAGCTCAGGTCATGATCCCAGAGTCCTGGGATCAAGTCCCACATTGGGCTCCCTGCTCATTTGGGTGTCAGCTTCTCCCTCTGCCTGCCGCACCCCCTGCTTGTGCGTTTGCTCTCTCTGACAAATAAAATATTTAAATAAATAAATAAAGTAACAATAATAAACTCACTACATATTAACACAGAAACCCATTTTATGAAAATAACTACATTTTCCAAAAAAAAAAAATTATGAGGAGAGCAGCATTTTAAATGTTTGCACATCTCTTTAATGTCTGCCTTATAGAAGACAGCTGATTTCGCATATCCGCTTCTGCATTTAGTCCATGGCAGCATCACACATCATGCAGTCTCTGGAAACTCCCCCAGAAACCCTGAGAGAATTAGAGTGAAAAAGACAAATTATATATAGTAGATCTTTATAAAGTTTTCGAGAGGTTTTAACCTTGGGGAGCCCAGGGCTCAAGCTCTCCCTCAGGGGACCCTGGCCCATACGTTTAAGTTTAAGAACAACAGCTCTACAACTAGGGGTCAGTGAACTTGAATGTGAAGAAAGGTACATCTTTATTTTGCTCAACTTCTAACTGGAATTCAGTGCTGCCTTCACTTATGGACAGAGGCCTCAAACTACAGTGGTATCAGTGCTATCTATGATTTTGTCACTGGTAGAAGTCAGAGGTATTTTCAGATTGTATTACAGTTCTTGTGGGTATTTCAAATATTACTTTAGATCTGTGCTTTGAGGTTGCAGTCGCTATGGTACCAGAGCTTGTCGTTTAAAACCTCAAAGGAAAGTACATGTACTACTGTACCCTAAATATGTCCCTTAAATATTTTGATAAATGTATTTCACTCTAATTTCTTTCCTTTGTAATCCTATTTAAAAACATTGTGGGGCACCTGGGTGGCTCAGTCGGTTAAGGGCCCAACTCTTGGTTTCAGCTCAGGTCATGATCTCAGGGTCCTCCCCCTCATTGCTCACATTCTCTCTCTCTAAAATAAATTTTAAAATATTTTTTTTAAGAAAAGGAAAGGCTGCTGTCATTCACATAATAAACTCATCTTCTCTACAAACTCAGCTACCCCAAAAGTTCTAGATAACCAAGTCTTTCCTGCCACTTGTTACAAGTTACTAAAGCTTCCTAAATATTCATAGGCCAGCACAGAAACAGGCTAAATTAATCACTTCTGAGAAGAGGCACAGAGTAGATAGGAGACTTTTTGTTGGTTGGTTGACTCTTTCATTTAACAGTTACATGTGTGTGTAATTTGAGGTATCAGAAGTTCAATAGGAGCACCTGGATGGCTCAGTCGGTTAAGCGTCTGTCTTCAACTCAGGTCATACATGATCTTAGTGTCCTGGGATTGAGCCCCGAATAGGGCTCATGCTCAGCAAGGAGTCTGCTTCTCTATCTCCCTCTTCTCTCTGCCCTGCTCATTCTCTCTCTCTCTCTCTCTCTCATAAATTAATAAGTACAGTTTTTTTTAAAAGTTCAGTATAGCTGGTTAGAAAAAGCTGTCCCCTTTACCATAGCACTTCCATCTCCTAGACCTTAAAAGCACCCACTTGTAATTTTATCGATGACTATTTTAGTATTCTGTCCTTATCTCTAAACAACAGGCAGAGTGCATTCTCCTCTCATTTCAGTGGATGATGAGGACCTGGTGCCTGCTCCCATCCCCACCACACATGCACATTTCCCACCCCCTCTCCCATGCCCAGGAGGCAGTTAGATCACACTTCTGGCCAGCCACCAGTCATTATTTATACATACCAACCCTTCCCTTGGTTATCTAAACTTGCTCTTCATCCTGTTCAAACACACCTGGTATTCTAGGCTCATGGCCCTCTTGGGCTGGTGCACAGCTGCCCAGCTGTTATCCTGGGGACCTCCCCTTAATTTTACTCAGAGTCGGGATCCCTGGGTGGCGCAGCGGTTTGGCGCCTGCCTTTGGCCCAGGGCGCAATCCTGGAGACCCGGGATCAAATCCCACTTCGGGCTCCCGGTGCACGGAGCCTGCTTCTCCCTCTGCCTGTGTCTCTGCCTCTCTGTGTGTGTGTGTGTGACTATCATAAATAAATAAAAATTAAAAAAAATTTTTACTCAGAGTCTTCATGTCCTGGATTCTCCATCTTTGTTTACTGTTCCTCTTTTGGGGAGAGGTAGAATACCTCTTCTAAGTAGCTTCCTAGAAAAGTATCTATGGCAGATGAAGCGTTTGAGACCTTGTTTGCTTTAAAATGCCCTTAATCTACCCTCAAACCTAATCACTAGTTACAGAATTCTAGACCAGAATTTCATTGTTTAAAGATTTTATTTATTTATTCATGAGAGACGCACAGAGTGAAAGGCAGAGACCTAGAAAGAGGGAGGAGAAGCAGGCTCCACTGCAAGGAGCCCGATGCAGGACTCGGTCCTGTGACCCCGGAATCACACCCTGAGCCAAAGGCAGATGCTCAACTGCTGAGCCACCCAGACATCTCTATATGTGACCTTCTCAAATTGCTTGTTCCTTTTCTGAAAATTTAAGGCTCTCTTTTGCACTCAGTCATGGACACATTCACAATAGTGTGTCTCAGTTTGGGGCAGTTTTTATTCACAGTGCTAGGCTCTTTGTGAAACCTTTCCATCTGGAATGTCAAGCCCTCCAGTTATGAGAAGTATTATTGAACACTAAGTGCCAACTGAGAAATATTTATTGAACACTAAGTACCAGGTGCTATTGTAAGCATTTTCTGCATTTTAATTATTTCTTGTAACAACCTAATGCAGTAAATACTCTTTTTATCCCCCTGTTACGATGAGATGGAGGTACAGAGAGGTTAAGAAACCTGCTCAAGGGGCAGCCCGGGTGGCTCAGCGGTTTAGCGCCACCTTCAGCCTGGGGCGTGATCCTGGAGACCTGGGATCGAGTCCCACGTTGGGCTCCTTGCATGGAGCCTGCTTCTCCCTCTGCCTGTGTCTCTGTCTCTCTCTCTCTCTGTCTCTCATGAATAAATAAATAAATAATATTTTTAAAAAGAAAGAAACCTGCTCAAGGTAACACAGCAAGTTGATGGCAGCTAGGATTCAAATCCAAACAGTAGCTCTAGAGCACATTTTAAACGTAACTACCTTGTGCAGAATGCTAATGGTTTGCAAATTGTGTAAATAACTAAAACTAAGTTCCCAACTTTGTCACAGATGTCCTCGAACTTCCTTAATGGACCAGTTGTCTTAACTTCACCAACTTATACTATGGCTCTTGTTTCCACATAAAAGTTGCCAAAATTAGGGATCCCTGGGTGGCACAGTGGTTTGGCGCCTGCCTTTGGCCCAGGGCACGATCCTGGAGACCCAGGATCGAATCCCATGTCGGGCTCCCAGTGCATGGAGCCTGCTTCTCCCTCTGCCTGTGTCTCTGCCTCTCTCTCTCATTCTGTGTGACTATCATAAATAAATAAAAAAAATTTAAAAAAAAAAAGTTGCCAAAATTGTCATTAGACTCTGGGAGTAATTTTTTTTTTTTACTGTTTACCTCAAATAAAATTTCATTAGCAGAGAACTGGTTGATATTAAAATAATTGCATGGGATCCCTGGGTGGCGCAGCAGTTTGGCGCCTGCCTTTGGCCCAAGGCGCGATCCTGGAGACCCGGGATCGAATCCCACGTCGGGCTCCCGGTGCATGGAGCCTGCTTCTCCCTCTGCCTGTGTCTCTGCCTCTCTCTCTCTCTCTCTCTCTCTCTCTCTCTCTCTCTCTCTCTCCCTGTGACTATCATAAATAAAAAAATAATAATAATTGCATAAAACTTGATTTTCATTACATGAAAGGAATGTAAATTGGACAATTACCCTAAAATAGTATTAGAGAATGCAAGTGATAAAGCATCAATATCCCTCTTTTTCCCTTCCTTAATAATTGAGGGAGAGTTTTTAAATCATCAAAGTTTACATGAGGGTTTTAGAAGAATTTAGATTTTCCTTACGAGATAATCATCTTCATTTTTATAAAACTGACATCACTGTAAAACTGTATTTACTCAGGTTAAAATTTGACTGACCTGTTGCTGACTTGAGTCACACCAGGTCACTTGAGACCCAAAATAAGTATGTTCTAAGTATTGGGTAACCATTATAAGCTATTTAGAGTCAAGATCCACTTAAGACAAGTTGACTTCTTTTCTCCAATCACTGAGATGGTGGACACATTCATCAATAATGTCCCGATGTGCTCATTAGCTCTCCACACAGGGAGGGATGCCAACAAGATGTACAGAAGTAAATTCAGTAGAATCTCGAAGGTCAAGAGTTAGAACTATTCTGTATGTTAGCCCATGCACTGGTAATTTTTTTTTTACAGTAATGTATTCTGTGATTTGATGTGGCCCATGGTTTGTCTGAATGCAGGCAATTACACTTGTAATAAGGGTTCTGCTGTCCAGTTTTTCTCCATCCTGAGGAATGTCAGAAGGTGAATATTCTGCATCTAAGGGAAACATGAAAAATAAAAATGGAAACACCGAAAGAATGCCTTTACTTACATAAATCAAGGGGCAGGTGCTGGTTGTTGCGGTGAGGGCCAGCTCTGCACTTAGCTGAGTAGGGCCACATGAGCCTGGGAACAGGAAGTCAGTCAGGCTGTGAGTGATGCTACCTCTGTGTTTATTTTTTTTTTAAAGATTTTATTTATTTATTCATGATAGTCACAGAGAGAGAGAGAGGCAGAGACACAGGCAGAGGGAGAAGCAGGCTCCATGCAGGGAGCCCGACGTGGGATTCAATCCTGGGTCTCCAGGATCGTGCCCTGGGCCAAAGGCAGGCACTAAACCGCTGCGCCACCCAGGGATCCCTACCTCTGTGTTTAGAGGGAAAGACCAGGGTAGGAGAATAATAACTGTACCAACTTGGGTTCAGTTATAAGGGAAATATTGCCCCATGAGTTTGGAATGGAGGAAATGACCTATACATCACTGCTGTGTACTATGGGAAAGACTTGGACTCTGTGTTTTCCCATGTCTCTCCCTTTTGAGATGGCAATTTCCTTTAGGGATTTCTCTGTGTGTCCACTAATGGAGAGACGAAAGAAAGAGTCACAAATTAACATCATTTGATAGTAAGCGTCTGTGTCTTTTCAACTCTCTGCTTCTCTTTGTAGAACTCTCTAAGTCAGGAAAATCATTCAGGGGAAGCCTATGCATTTTGATGTTAACAGATTCCACTCTTACGGACAGACCACCAGTTAACTACATGAAATGAGGGTGGTGATGGTTTTCAAAATGAAATAATGTTTTATGTAACTTGGAGTTTTCTCTCTGAACTTTGGCCACACTGTAGAAAAGCTGGGAGGAGGGAAGCAGCTCTGTCAAGCACAGAATTACACACGGGGGAAAAAATTAATCTAAATACTGAGGGAGAAGCCTGTGTTCTCTTGCATGATATTTAGCAGCAAGAGCAAGGAGAGGGATGTTTCTTTCTTTGTGTAATGTGCAGTAGTTACAATAAACACAAGATTTCCAAATCTCAGAGGACTCTCTTGACAGTTGCTTGATAACAGCTTTTTTCATTCCATAGTTTTGACAGTTTGTGTGTGTTGCCATATCTAGTGTAAACTAAAACATCACTGTCATTCTGTTTTTCTTTTGTATGTGGCTTTTTTTTTTCATCTTTAGGATAATGAAAAAGATGGGCTTTTCACTTGTAGACTAGAGTAAGGCAAGTTGTGTGTGGAGATTAGCATGTGTTTATGAGTTTTGAAAGATTCAAGTTGACAGCAGAACACTGCTTTAAATAATTTTCTTCTCCATATTGCTTCAGTAAAAGTGTAAGTGGGATGTGTAAGTTTTCTCTTAATCTTTTGATAAATAGCAAATCTAAGGCATCTGTGTGGGTACCTATATTATTTATCTGCGGTTACTGAAAATGAATGAATACAATAAACATCTCTAGCACTCCTGGCTGTGCAGCCTTTGAGAAATAAGTGTTCTGTTCCTTGTCACTAACACAGTCTTGCCCTATTCCACCTTGGTGCTTTTCACTCCGCAAGTATGCTTCCCACCATGTGATGGATCCCCCGTTCCACCCACTTCTGCCAAGTTCCTAGTAAATGACGTCATTGATCTGTTTTAGAAACAACAAGGTTTTGCCGTCGGTTTATTTATCTGGTCTTGGTTTTTCTAGAGCAACTCTAGAAACTAAATTGCATCGGCTCCCTTTTTGAGGCTGCTGGGGAGATGACAGGCCAGAAGCACTAGCCAGGGTCACAGCAGTCTTGACTCCTCAGGGGGAAACACTGAAATTTTGCACATTCCAGAAGGGGTCCTGTGGAATTTATCTTGGGAGACCTTCCCCTCTCCAGCCCCAATAACCTTTGATTTACAGAAATCTCAGTGAGGTTATTTTGCCATCAAACCAAATTTGCTGTAGCGTAGCAAAGCTCCCGATGCCGTCATCTGGCATGTTACAGACAAATTCCAATTACTTTTCTACTTCGAGCTATTGTTAAACACTACAAGCTAGCTGACAGTAAAATTATAAATACAGGTGTTGTCACACTACACTATAATCAGAATTTTAATTTGAATTTTCATTCGTAAAGCCTTTTTTTTTACATGAAAATGGGAATAGAATTAGTTTTATTGACAGTAAAAAGACATTTTGAAAGCTTCCTAAATCATTACCTGTATTTAGCAGGAGGAAAAATTGTATATGTCCATGTAAAAAGAAGAGTTTTATTATCACATATTTACTCATTATATTTGGTGGTAAATAAAACGGGGAAGACGTGTTTGACAAATGATTGACGGGACTCACTGGGTTTTTGCTTTATCAGAACAATAGACAGACATAAATAGATATTTTGCTTTTGTTTTGTTCTGCTAGTGCTAATGTAGACCTGTAGACGAAATCTTCTTCTCGCAAATTAAGTACAGCCTGTTGGGAGTCTGCATGCAATGCTCAACTTTTCATTTGGCAATTTTCTCTTCTTACCCAGATTCATCATCTGTAGCGCTTTTTCCTCCTTGCGTGGTGGTTGGAGTGGGTTCCCCTTCTCAAGTCCCTTTTTTTCCCTCAAGGCATTTAGTGTCGTGTCTGCCAGATTTCAGTGATGAGCAGCGAATTGCTTTTAAAGTGGGCATTATGCCAGTTCAGCAGCACAATGGAAAACCAATCTTCCACCATTCTACTTTTGATGCTGTTATTGTAGCATTTTAGATAACTGCTGCCACGGAAAAAGGGGGGGGGGAGATGTGCTCAATTGCTACCAGTTAGTCAAGTTAAATCCAGAGGAGCATTAAAATTACTCTGAAAACTGTTTGTCAGAGGTCATATGCCGTCTGTGGCTGCTGCACATAGGATGGATGCTCTGTTCTGGTGGCTTTTTTCCCTTTCTTATTACTGTGACTGACCAGCTCTCTAAATAGCCCTTTACTACCTGTTTACTTATTGTCTTCACCTCCCTGTTGAAAAAAATCTGTCAAACAGAAATGTTGAAAAGTTTCTTTAAAGTGCTGGAAATAGCAGGAGAGTGAGTTGTTCGGGGTGCTAGAGTTTGTACAGTGTGAAAGCAAAAAAAAAAAGTGGGGGAGAGCAAGAACATAATTCTCTGGTTTCTATAGCAAGATTACTGTTTTCTTCTTTTTCTCTTCACTTTTCAACCACTGGGTTCACTGTTCGACTTTTTTTTAATAGCACAAATGGAATTTATCCTCACTCTATCTCAAGTCCCTCTCCACTGGCTCTGCTTGTGAATGAAAGCGACTCCCTACGATGGCTGTAGGCCAGATGGCAGCTGTATATGTTGGATTGGATGTCTTTTGGAGTGAGCCATATTTTTAAAATCAGGGCCAATAGATGGACTATTTTGAGGGTGGCATTAACACTGCAAGCCTGTTCCATTTCCTCAGAATTTATTTAAACTTTAAAAATTACATAAATATCCTATAATCTGTGTTAAAAATAATTGAGTTGTGATCTCTTAGGTGTATGTATCGCAGTAATAACAAAAGCAACTCAGATTTCTAGGATGCCTTTCTTCTAAAGTGTGTATGTTTATTTAGCTTTATACTATATCAAATGGATTATTCTCTTTATGTCAATCATACCTATAGTTTCACCTGACTCTCCACCTTATCAAGGCAGGCATTTTTGTCTGTGGTTCATTCATATATCCCCAAGGCTTAGAACTAGCAGGGCACCTGGGTGACTCAGTCGGTTAAGCATCTGCCTTAGGCTTAGGTCATGATCTCCAGGTCCTGGAATCAAGCCCTGTGTCAGGCTCCGTGCTCAGTGAGGAGTCTGCTGCTCCCTCTGCCCCTGCTCCTGTGTGTGTGTGTGTGTGTGTGTGTGTGTGTGTGTGTGTGTACTTTCACACGCATGCGCACATTCTCTCTCTCTCTCTCTCTCTCTCTCTCTCTCTCTCAAATTAATTAAAATAAAATATTTTTTAAAAAACAGAACAGGGACGCCTGGGTGGCTCAGCCGTTGGGCGTCTGCCTTTGGCTCAGGGCGTGATCCCGGGATACGGGATCAAGTCCCACATCGGGCTCCCTACGGGGAGCCTGCTTCTCCCTCTGCCTGCGTCTCTGCCTCTCTGTGTGTGTGTCTCTCATGAATAAATAAATAAAATCTTAAAAACAAAGAACAGTATCTGGCACATAGTAGGCACTCACTAAATACTTGTTGCATGAGTTAATAATCTGTGCTTCTCTTGTGGTTTCATGGAGTTGTACTCTCTTTATGTATTTATATATATTTTTAATCCAGCTAAAATGCCAAACTGTGGTGCTAAGGTACAGCAGTCACCCTGATTTATCTTTCAATTCCTTAATTCACCCCCACCCTATCCCAAGTTGTGCTTGACACCCAGTGGGTATTCAGTAAATATTTGTTCAATGAACAAGTGGAGAAGTCCAAACACAGGTTATTTGCCAATAAGGGATAGAGCCGTTTGGTGGTAAAGATGGGGGTAGTTTAATGCCCGACCAGTCAGCATTTATTAAAAAATCTAAAAATTCTCAGTCCATTGGTCCAGAGATTTTTCCTAGGTATCACCCTGGTTTTCTGGGCTTACTTTCAAGCATCTTTCAGATCTCTATTTTCCTTCAGTTCCAACTTTGAGAGCATTTCAATTTTTCCTAAAGCATGCAAGAAACGACTCCAGGAATAATGCAGTCAGGATTTATAACCAGCCCACTCGCTACTGCCATCTCAATGAATCCATTCCACACTCTCCAATGTGAATGGCCCTGTCTTAATATGGGCAGGAGGCTGCCCTGCACAGAGAGATGCATACCTGCTAACAGTTAGACCTCCTTCAGTACTGTTCGCCTGTTACGTGGAATTATGGTTTAGGCGTTCTCTCATTCTGCTGTGGCCTTTCCTACCTGCCTCCCCTGGAACTCTGCTTCCATCTGCGAAGTGAGGGGAATGCAGGCCTGAGGCTGCTGAACAAGGTCAGAGGCTTCAGAGAATTCAGTGACTTAATCAAGAACTGTACCAGGTAAGACACACTGCTTTCCATTCCTTTTCATCACTGAGTTGTGAATGTGACATAGCTTTAAATGGATACCAACAGTTTGCAAATCAGCAAGACCCATTTTGTAATTAGCTTTGGACTAAGCATTAAAAAGTATACATTGAGGATTCTTATAGTAAATGCAGAGCAGTGTAGGGATTCTTTCTTGGCAATGAAAACTGTGCATAGGGGGATCCCTGGGTGGCTCAGCAGTTTGGCGCCTGCCTTCGGTCCAGGGTGTGATCCTGGAGTCCCGGGATCAAGTCCCACATCAGGCTCCCTGCATGGAGCCTGCTTCTGTCTCTGCCTCTCTCTCTCTCTCTCTCTCTCTCTCTCAGTCTGTGTCTCTCATGAATAAATAAATAAAATATTTAAAAAATAATAATAAAAAGAAAAGTGTGCATATTAAATAGAGATGGAGATGGTGAGTTTCTCTAGCTATTAACAGACTCTTTCGAAAAAATGGCTTAATAGAAGCCTTTTAAAAAAAGATTTTAGGGATCCCTCGGTGGCGGTGGCGCAGCGTTTAGCGCCTGCCTTTGGCCCAGGGCGTGATACTGGAGACCCAGGATCGAATCCCACGTCGGGCTCCTGGTGCATGGAGCCAGCTTCTCCCTCTGCCTATGTCTCTGCCTCTCTCCCTCTCTCTCTCTGTGACTATCATAAATAAATAAAAATTTAAAAAAAAATAAATAAATAAAAATAAAAAAAGATTTTAGTTTTTAAGTAATCTCTACACCAAACATCAGACTCTTAACACCTAGGTCAAGAGTTGCACGCTCTACCGACTGAGCCATCCAGGTACCCCAGAAGCCTTTTTATTTTTTTTAAGTAGCAGATATAAGGATTTTAATGATTTTACCATGGGGATTATGCATCGTTTGAGAGGCATCTGGAATATGCAATAGGACATTCCCTGATGTGCTTATTCCATCTCTTCTCCAATATCATTTGACCTTCATCCAAGAAAAGCCAAAGAACATACTGAAATAAGGATTCCAATTTTAATTAGAGCAAATTTAAACATCTATAAAGTGGAACATTTTGCCTTACATGCCCTAGCATCAACATTTTACATGGGAAAAAATGAGGATGTTCATTGTAGCATCCCACATCAGCATTTGTTAAAATTCCAAAGACTTTCAATTGCCTGGGCCAACTATGGAAAATCTTATATAAGAGTACTGTGAGAAGTTGGGCCTTAAGAAAAAAAAAGATAAATTGTGCAGGCTGAGGAGTAGGAGAATAAGAGTTTGTCTTCATGCCCTCCACAAAGAGACTTTAGTGGAAAGAGCATAAACTAGACTTGTGACCTTGCAGAAACCCTCCTGGACTGGTTTCCTCATGGGTATAGTGTCTCTTCTGTTCAACCTAACTGGGTTATTGCTAGGATCAAACAACAGGGTATGTACCTTTGCTAACCCCCTCTATAGTAGGCATTAGTTAAAGTTTTTCTGCAAAGGGTCAGATAGTGAATATTTTCAGCTTTGAGAATCAAATGGTCTCTACTGCTGCTACTCAGCTTCACCATTATAGCCAGAGACAGTATAGAAATAAATGAGCATGACTGAGTTCCAGTAAAACTTTATTGACAAAAACAAGAGGCAGTGTGGATTTGGCCTTCAAGTCATAGTTTGCTAATCCTTGACCTATAATAACGAAAGTTATAAAATCTAAAATACCAAATATTTGCTTACTGCTCCATGTCAATAATTCCCCATTTCAGAATCAGCCTGTGTGGTCAGTGTTTGCTCATCCTTGTGAAGAGGAAGCCTGAAGGGACCATCTCTTTAAAGGGAAAGTCACCTTTGGTGGATTTTAGTTCAGCCTTCCCAAGTATTGACAAATTCTGCAGGGAGAATTTCATTCCATTCAGCTTATATTTATTGATGGTTTCACTTAGGCCCTCTAGTCTTCACATGAGCCTCTAGCCTTTTCTCAGAGTGTTCCTTCCTTAAGACAGTGACTTTCCATGGAGGCTCGATGTTAGTTATGGTAGATATGGGATGCCAGACAGAGCGGCCACCCATTACCTTCCCTGGACGGTCCTGGAATCTTTGGAAGAGTTGACAAAGGGGGATGGTGGCTATTTTGGGGATTAATCACTTAATGTTTCAAGATATATTAAAGTGTCACTGATATATTCTGGAATTAGGAATACCCTACAGTCTAGTATTCCAAGGACAAAATCACATTAGCTTAATGGAAGAACTCATCCCAGAAAGAGTACAGTGTATCAGTTCACAGAATTTAAGAAGATAAAGGTTACTAATCCTGATACCCTAACATTAGTATTTCAGACCTTATAGTTGGCTAAGTGACTGGACTTCTTTAATATTTATATAGTATCTGATGAGTCAGAAATCTAAAACCACAGCCCTTTTACATAAACATTAAATCCCGAGCAGCTGAAAAATGTATCTAGTACAGAATCTGCCTTCATATATTTTCATGAGTAATGAGTTTGATGGTAAGCAGTCATTTAAAAGTCTGCCTTTGACTTTCTCTGCTTCCTCTCAGATTTCTTACGCCTTAGTTTCCCCATCTCTTAAACATTGCATCCTGAATCTGTGGGCTTTTTTTTGTAATAGCATATTATAGCATTGTTGTATAATACATATCCCAACAAGTTGGCAAATAATATATGTATTCGTGTTCTCATGTAATTCCACCATTTATCCAGGGCAGTGGCCCTCTCTTCTCTGATAGGCAGTTTCTAAGATGGCACCCAGTGATCCCTCCCTGTTAGTTTCACTCTTAATGCACTAATCCT
>NW_026575125.1:20585000-20675000 GCF_905146905.1 Nyctereutes procyonoides
TATGGTGGGAAGCCATGCAATTAAAAAACTGACTGAAATTATTACCTGATTTCATAATTGACAGAATATTTAATTCAGATATAGTAAATTGACACACCTCTACACAGAGACAATTATGACTGACTGTATAACACCTGACAGAATCAATTATAACTGACTGTTGTTTGATACCTTTGCACGGAAATAAATGAAACAGACATTCAGAACAGAGACGGCTGCTGCCTGTGTGCCTAAGCCTGCCTTAATTAAAATAAAATAACCAGTAGGCGATGTTAAAATGTCTTTGCCTCCTGGTTTCTAGTTGAGTGTGTTTCCTGAAGTCCAAAAGGGGTTTTACAAAGAGCGCAGCTGAAAGAGATTTTTGGTTTACTGATATGGAAATAAAATCTCTGAAGTAGAGATGCTTTCCTTAGACGGGAGAATACTCCCATTTTATCCAGCAGTTCTAATGTCTGATTGGATCCGTTAACTTTGTTTTTAATTATTATTTTTTATTGGAGTTCAGTTTACCAACATACAGCATATCACCCTGTGCTCATCCCATCAAGTGTCGCCCTCAGTGGGATCCATTAACTTTTAAATAAAATGTTTAAGACAAGTTCAACCTACAGGTGATGGTCTAGTTCATCTCATATAGAAAACACTGTGGCTTGCCAGCCTCGCGTTGAGGTTTTTTATTTGTAATCAGTAGAAACCACCTTTTAGATTAGCGGTTCATGTTAGTGTTTGATAAAATACTGTGTGACTAATTTCTAGGCTACCTTGTTTTTCGCTGTTTTCATAAAGGCTAGGGACAGGATATTCTTGCCAACCAGTATATAACTCTAAGGAGTCAGCATGTGGAAAGCACCACTAAGCTATAGATAAGTGTTCCCTGGAGGTTATTCCCAGATTCGCTTCGCTGGTGTATTAAGATCCGTGATTTCCGCTCATAGTTCAGTCCACTGCAGTCTAGTTGGCTTGATGCACTTGTGTGTAGACAGAGCATCTCCTTCGCCAGTTGACGAAGTTGGGATTCTGCACACTGGTCCTTGAGACAGCCAAGGCCCCGGCCCCTGGCATCTCCGTGGACTGGGCTGGGCTGGTCTTCTCTGCCCCTTGCCTAACAGCCTCTTGGAACCTCTGCACAGTTGTCACCGGGTGCCTGACCTGCAGTGCCAATGCCAGTGGCCTCTTTACCAACTCCCAAAACCAGAGCTGGGAGAAGGAATCAGCTGTTACTGGCCACATTAACTGGTTTCCACCATTTACCACTGGTTTTTTCCCTTGAGTTCTGCGGTGGTGGGTGTAGCAGTCAAGGAAGCAGGATTTCTTGTGAAGCCTAATGTGGAGGGCCGAGGTGCCTGCCTGATGGGGGCCAAGGAAAACCCCAAAGAAGGGGTGAGCCCTTGTCCCCCCACAGCTCCCCCTCTGACACGCCTGTGCCTGCTCCTGCAGTTCTGTTTCCCAGAAGACCTTCCATACGTTATTGATTAAATTCTCATTGAGGAAACAAGTGGGAGCTTTTATCTGCATGTCTAACTGGCGTGGAATGGTGCCTTGGCTGTATTGACCGGCTATGGGATATGCCGGCGGTCACACTTGTCTTTTACGAAGAAGCAGCACCGAGTGACGCTGGTTGTCATTCTAGCTCTGCTGTGTGGCAGCGTAAATAGTCCCCTTTCTAACCAACCTGGTGGGAAAAGTCAATATCCCATCAGCAGAGGAGGTAAACACATCAGGAGCGATGCCCTCTCCCTTCCTCCCCTGCTCCTTATTCCGGCAGCTCTTGAAATGTGCTCCCCAGTCAGCACCTGCGCTTGTGTCATTCACACGCACGGGGTGCCGGCCTGCTGCTCTGGCCTGCCGGGAGGCGGCCGCCACTGCTCAGGGCCATTGTTGTGTATTCCCAGACTCGGATAATTAGAACTTTCAAAGTGTCTTTCTATAGTCCGCTACCGATGCCTGCCTGCTTGCCTCAATATCTCTCTCTCTCTCTCCCCTCCCCCTCCCTCTCCCCCTCTCTCCTCGCCTCTCTTTTTCCACCCCCCCTTCAGCATTTAAATCCTCTCCACAAAACTTTTTGTTGTTGTTTTATTGAAAGGCAATTGATGTAATTTAGAAAAGGTTGTGGAGAACAAATGGGAATGTGTAGCTAAGGAACAAAAATCTTGAAAACCAGCTTTAGTTTTCCGGGTGTTTCGTAGGCTTCAGTGTCGCTCTGTTTCAGTGGGGATTTCCTTTTTGTGCTTGATGTGCACTCCCTTCCGTGTTTGCTTCCCGATGCTTTCCTATTCCGGGGCTCTGGGCAGCCTGGCTCGGCACAGGCCGGCATCTGGGGCCTGCGCATCTGGGAGCCCTAACCACAGGGTGGGGTGAGGGGGGTGCACAAGTGAGCCTGTCCTCCCAAGTGTGGACTCGGGGTTCTGGATACCTGGGCTTGCGCTTCTTGATCCCGGATTTCCAGCTGTATCACCTCGGGTGAGTGACTTAACCTCCCACTTTCCTCAGCCACCAAACGGGGATTTAAAAAAATTGCAGTCGGCCTCTCCAAACACCTGACAGGGTTCCTGAGCAGCTTTGAACCAAAACTGTGTTGTCTTCAGCGTCCTGGGCAAGGGTGCCTCCTCTAGGGATCACCCTGACCGTCCAAAGATCAGACCTCGGCGTCTCGGCCCTACTGCTCCTCTAAACAAACCAAGTGTAGAGGTAGCAGGCTCTGGGGAGGGAAAGGAAGGATCTGCCGTCAGGCTGTAGTGCCCCTTGCAGAATGGGAAGGCTGGAGAGGAATGGGTGGAAGCAGCAGGAAACACAGGAATGGCTGCGTCATACCCAGAGTTCACCGGCATACAGTGTGGACGACGACGAGGAAATCTCACCAACGGACAGGTGCTCTCCAGACAGCCTACCCCTCACTGAGTTCTTTGAGCAGAGGAGTTTTGTACGGCAGAGGGACACAGCTCGGAGGGCCTGAAAGCCAACTGGGCCCAGCTGCTCCAGGGAGTTTGCGCTGAGAGGCTCTGGCTTCCCTTGAGACAAAGTATTTCCCGCCACATCCATACTTTGCAGGCAGTTGCATGCAGATGCTCGACAGCGCTGCGAGAGTGGTGGCTGCAGGTGGAGTTCACCTTGGCTGCTGCACACAGGCCTGCCACCTGCAGCTCGCATCGGTGGAGCGTGGCCCTGCCCGTCCCTCGGTGCCCTAGTCAGCTAGGTGGTGAGAAGTGGCGGGCAGGGTAAAGGAGGAAAGGCGTCCACAGAGGACCGCAGGGGTCCCACCTGCCCCCCCCCACCCCCGGGCGTGGGATTGGCCCTGGGTGTAGACCAGCAACAGGACCGTGAGGATATCCGAGACATGGAACTGCAGAGAGAACCCGCACCCTCTTCTCTAGTGCTTGGCAAATAAATGCTGAATGGTCTTTAAAGGTGCAGCCTGTGAGACTTGTAAACCTTTTATTTTTATTTCTTTTTAGATAAGTTGAAGAAGGTTTTTACCTTAAAAGTTCGTCAGGACTACCAGAAACTCAGGAACACAGCAGAGCAGTTCCTGTCCCGAAGTGGCTACTCAGAAGTGAACCTCAGCAAACTCTTCGCAGACTGTGCTGTGAGGCCCTGAGGGAACCCCAGAAGTGGCGGGGGGATGGGGGGAGGAAGACGCCCAGCTTCCTGGCACCTCCACGCCACCGAACTGCTGCTGCGCATCAGTTTCCTTGAGGACTGCATCTCCTGTTTGTGTGCGTGTGGCTGGGGAGGGCGTTCCCCCACCTACCCCGTCAGAGCGTCAGAGAGCGTCAGAAGAACCTTCCTATTACAACCTGGCCCTTACCATTGAAAAGTCGGCCTAGAGCCCTTCGCAAAGCGGGGGAAGGGCGAGCTGCTTCGGATTTGGGACTGGATTTCTAGGGGAGGGGCCGGTGAGGGAGGAGAAATTAATTGAGAGTGGCTGGAATGCAAGGGACCCCGCGCTTTGCCCCAGGGCCTTCAGCCGAGATGCCCCCAGAAAGAGATTTATGAAGCCTGGTAGGAGCGCTAACGTTTTGCCTTTTCACACGCCAATTAAACCCGTCTGAACCCAACTGTTGCCCCAGCCGCTGGCTCCAGGAGTGGCTGCCCTTTTCAGTCTTGTCTTTTATATAGGTAGCCGAGGGGGGAGATAGAGAAGTCTTGCATTTACTAAATAGATTAAACAGAGCTTACTTGTTTATTGAATCGCTCCAAAGTTGCACGTGCACACACACACACACACACACACACACACACACTGGACAGGTGTTTTACATTCACATTCCTTTTTTTCCCCCTTAAGTAGAAAGTCCAGGTTAAGGTTTATGTAGTAGGAAAACACATTTAAAATAATTTGATATCCTATAACAATTCCTTTAAAATGTATAGGGGACGGGGCAAAGATCATTGTGCTGTATTCAGAAGAAATTGGGAGGAGGTTTGGTTAATTGGCCCAGGTGCTGTTTTGTGTTGGGGGGGATTGTTTTGTTTGTTTTGTTTTGTTTTTCCCATTTCTTCACACTGGTGCCTCTTCGCCGGAAGCCATATGTATTTCAGTATAGCGATCTTCCCATTTTACATTATTGGTAAGGTTATTACTAACAAAATCTATTTCCCCTGTACACTGTATTTTTTCTCAAATGTCTACCTGTTTTTCTAAAAGAAAAATATGTTGTACTGTTTTTTCTCTACTTAAATAAAGTTTTCTGAAAGGAAAGTAGTTGCAGTGAATCTTTATCAGGTACACAATGTTGGCTAGGGGTGGCAGCCAGGAGTAGGGTTTGCCCAGAGACCATCCCCTTCCCAGACCTCAGCCAGCTCCAGTTAAGCTCGGAGATGCCCGAGTGATGTATGTCCAAATGTTCTGAGCCACATTTGGGAGAATTCCTGTGGCCTTTGGGTACTTTAAGAGATGAAGTAAATGGATCCCTGGGTGGCGCAGCGGTTTAGCGCCTGCCTTTGGCCCAGGGCGCGATCCTGGAGACCCGGGATCGAATCCCACGTCGGGCTCCCGGTGCACGGAGCCTGCTTCTCCCTCTGCCTGTGTCTCTGCCCCTCTCTCTCTGTGTGTGTGACTATCATAAATAAATAAAAATTTAAAAAAATTAAAAAAGAGATGAAGTAAGGTTTCTCATGTGCTTCACTGACTTAGATGACCATAGAGCTAAACCAAGAGCCCAGTGGTGGTGTCTTATGTTTGAATAGCAAGACCAATGGCTCCTGGGAGAAAGGCCCCCCACAGGAGGATGGTCACCCAGCATGGACACTAGTGGAGTCCCCTTGTTAAAGCAGTGGAGATGACACTGTCTTCTATCTTGCTTTGCTTTCTCTTACTTCTCCCTCACTTTCTCCCCTGTCTCTTATATTCAGGTTCTAAGCAGAGACACTTTGGGTGCAGGCCCCTGTCAGTTAATTAATGAATGCCTTGGTACCCCAGGCTCCCCGACCTGTCACAAGTGGGAGCAGCCATCTTGCTTTGGGAAACTAAGAGAGTAGTGTGGTTTTCACTGTTTTTCTCATAGAAGGTTCTAGAGATGGTTCTTCAATGTGTGCTTCTGGAGCGAGCCCATGCTCCCATGTTGCTTTCTGAAGAGAAGACGTGTTTTCCTTGGTTTCTGGAACCTGGGGTTATGGTAAAGACAAATAGAGAGTTATCCTGAACTTGGTCATCAAGAAACTCCAGGACACTCAGATAACTTCTTACTGTTCTGTCTCTTGTCTCTGCATCTAGCTGGCAAGCACTGTGAGGGCAGGACCTATTTCGGAAGCAGGTCTGTAGAAAGTTAGACATAGCATGGCACGGCCCCCAAAATAGCTAATGCAGCCAGAGGTGCTGTCTCATTCAGATCTATAACTCCAGGTTAGTGAACATGCTTTTCTGGGAGGGACATATAGAGAATTTTACAGAGAGCTGGAACTGGAACTTCGATTAAAAATTCTAGGGACGCCTGGGTGGCTCAGCAGTTGAGCAGCTGCCTTTGGCTCGGGGCATGACCCCGGGGTCCTGGGATCGAGTCCCGCATCGGGCTCCCTGCATGGAGCCTGCTTCTCCCTCTGCCTATATCTCTGCCCTTCTCTTTCTGTGTCTCTCATGAATAAATAAATATATAAGTATTTAGAAAAAAAAGAATTCCAGTGGATCTCTCTGTTAGAACTCTGGAGAAGCACTCACTTTTCTCCGAGAAAGGCTTCTACTCCTTGATTTTTGTCAGTTGATAGGGCAGTGGGTGGGACGGTGCAGAAATGCCACCCACTTCTTTGCGAGGGGGAGCCTACCCACATGTCCACAGACTGCTGGGCCAGAATCTTAAGCTCAAGTGCTAACGGATGGAACAAGCCGGGTTCACGCTACAGAGTGGCAGGGACTGCACTGAACCAGAGTGGGCACGTCCTGTCCAAACAGGGCAGAGGTTACTCAGTGATGCTGGAAGGGATGGAGCCTAGGGTGGCCACGTGATCCGGTTTTCAAGAGAAGCCAGGGATCCAGATACTCCATAAAGTGTCTCAATTTCTAAGCCTTGGCAACAAATCTTTTAAAATTTTGAACACTGGGCCAGACTAAACCTCTGGGCCAAATTTTACCTGGGTTGGGAAATGATACCCTAAAAAAAACCCTGCTCTTTTCAGTCCCAGGCCTCTGAAAAGGGCACCTCTCCTGTTGAATGTAGGCGGTAGGATCTGCCTACACAGGGTGGACATTTATCTTGGACACCACTCTCTACCTCTCAACTCTCCTTCCTTCCTGGGGGCGTGGGGGAGGCCAGAAGTTGAAAATGCTACACACATCATGCTCAATATTTTAATTTGTCCAGGAAACACAGTTAACCTTGTGACTCTTGCCCAAGACATGGGGGCTAATCAAAAGTTCACAGATGGGGGTTCGGGAGAGGATGTTGAAAGGGGACGAATTCACTGCCCTCCACCCCCACCCCCTTCTCTTGCCCAGCCCACCTCTTCCTCGCCCAACACACGCAAACATCAACACACCTTTTCAAACACGTCGTTGAAATTAATTTGGTAGGAGATGCAAAGATAAGGACACTCCAGAAACAAATTTCCCTGTTTTGTGTCAGGGTTTTAAGAAAAACACACCGAGCCCCAGCCCCTCGATTCAGTGCTCCCATCCCAAACTTAAAGCTACCTTGCCTTCCTCTCCCTCTCCCTCTCTCTCTCTCATTCTCCCTCTCTCGCCCCTCACCTAAATATTTCTTAATTGAACGGTTTGCCGTGGAGCTTCCTTATAGCAGTTTAATAGATGAACTCATCTGAGCCAGCCTCAAATTTCAGATTAAAATTCCTTCATCCCGAAGGCAGCATTATCAGGTTGTTGGAGGCTGTTTTCAAACCTTGGTTTTGAATAGCAGCGGCTCTGCATTAATTTAACCACTAAGCTAATAAGTAGGTTTCGTTTTGTTATGCTAAGCTTTATTGCTTTTCTTTTGATCAGAATGGTGTTGTTGAGCAAAGCAGCAGACAAGGCATTCTTTGATGAGGGAATTAGCGCTCCATTCTTCCTCTATTATTCATAGCACAGTGGAATATGTAAGTACCTGAGGGTGTCAAAGGAGCGCAGGTTCTATTGCAAAGTGCTCGCCTTGTTTCTCTCAATAGCTGACTATGAGATGATAAACCGCTTAATACACTGTGCTAATTGGATGAGAGCAAAAAGAGATGGGAATTAAGGCGAGGCAAAAGGAGAAAGTGCAACCAGCCTTCAATTCACTCTTTCACCACTTTACCAGCACCAAAGGAGGCACAAGCTTTCTATAAGCAGACTAGAGGTTTTGTGCAGAGATAAAATGAACGTGTTAGTGGATTCAAGTAATACACTAATTATTGCACAGTATAAATACCACTACTGGTTTTATAACAGGGAGGTAAACTTCTTTTGAGAGGGTTATAGGATTGCTTGGCAGTGGTGTAGAACCTAATAAGGGCCCAGAGTAATAACCCCCTGGATTAACAAAATTGCTGCTTGTAGAAGTATGATTCAGGCTTTTACGAAGATTTCCGGAGAATGAATAAAAATGACTGAATGACATTTCTTAATGTATAACTGGTAATCGCTCCCTTTTCTTTAAAGGAAAAATGTATACTTCAAAGTGGACCATTTAATAACGTCCAGAGACAACACAACTTTCTCCTTTGAAAAATGCTTACCCCCTCCTCCATCAGGTAGCAGGTTTTTTACTCCCTGCCCCCCAGCCAGCCAGCCCCTGGCTGTGAAATATGCAGTTGCTCCGCGGAACGCAGAGTTCCAAAATACCCTTTTAGGCCCCAAGTAAGACCCCCGCCATCCCCACACACTCACTGTTGTGTATACACATGCACACATGCTCACGTACACATTTCTTCCTCCAAACGCAAGTTCCAGGAACCCGTGTATAATTTCCTTCCCTCTGACATCAGCCCCCCCTTCTCTTCCAGTAAGATCTCCGCGCTCACAGTGAACCGAAAAGGAGAGCCAGGGGCGCCTTGTCTCTGGGTTTTACAAATCCAAAACAGTAATCATAAATGTTTGCCCCAAATAGGGAGGGGGAGTGGGCTACTAGGAGAAAAAAATGAGAAACTGGCTGGGGCCGCTCCCGGTGACTTTAGCTAAAGTCTGAGTTTCGAGTCCCGAGGTGTCCCAAACCTTGTCCAGTAGTGCCGGGTCTCCTGCCTTCCCCACCAACAAGCCTACGATGCCCGCCCCGACGGTCGCCGCGCCGGCCATGGGAAGTTGGTGGCAGAAGAAAGCAGGGGCACCTTTGATGCTGCTGTGCCAATATTCCGCCCTCCTTGCCTTTCCTCCCAGGGCCTCATCCAGATCTGGCCAGCCTGTCTGAAAATGTAGCAAGTTAACTTTCGGCTTCCCCTCTTCCTTCCCACAGAGGCTCCCAATCACCCCTCATCCCGACTCTGTAGGGGTGGCCCTGGGAAAGCAGGTGGCGGGCATTCCGCCCTGGACGTGCTAGGGGATGGCCATGCCCCCTTCGCAGGGGCTCTCCTGAACTCCCCTGAGCTCGGCATGCCCTCCTCCACGGTGGAAGAGGTTTGCTTAAGGTTGGGGGGGTCAGCCGCTCCCAGCATTGTGACCGCGTTCCCAGATATTGGGGCCAAATTGGGTTGCCATTCATTAATAATGCTCACAATAAGATTAAATCATTCTGGAAAATCTCATAAAATCCCCCTAAGTACGCTCCAGTGGCTCTTTCCAATCCCCATCATTCAGCACTTGGGGAGGTTTGGAAGGAGAAGAAAATTGGTTTCTTTGCTTTTAATGCTGCTTTGAAAAGATACTCAGAGTTTGTCATGCGTGACATGTCACATGTTTAATGTGGACTTGCTGGAAGTCAGGGGGTCTTTAGCGTGTGATATTTATGGGGAATATTAAGTGCAGAATGAGGTCCCTCCAGCTGGGGAAAGTTGAAAGAATAGGAGGCCCGGGACCCGGCTTGTTTGCGGCATCAGAATGACATAGGATTAAGAGTTTGTAAAACAAGGCGAGGGGTTCTCATTGGCCAGTAATAAATGTAATCCTTGGAGGTAATTTCACGCAATTTGCTTCTGCTCCATGGAAGGGTCAAATGAGAAAAAATGACTTAAAAAAGAGTTCATTAACAGGAAGAATGGTACTGTTTCTCGTATACCATCCAACTGGCAGCCTGGAGAGGACAAAAAGCCGGACCTAAACAAAAAGCCAAAATCGACGGAAAATTGATATTGACCAGCAAAAAAAAAAAAAAAAAAAAAAGTCCTTTCCCTCACGCCCTCAATCCTCGCCTGCACTCCCCCATCCCCACCTCCAAACTCCAGAGTAACCCCGGCCATCCCAGGGTAAGGGCCTTCACACCGGGACAGCCTGTGGAGCCTAGAGGTTTCAGGCACTCAGATCTCCAGGGGGGACGTTCTAGAAAGTTCCCGCTGGGCCCGTTCAACTCGTGAGGTCTACGTGGGCGCCAGGGCCTAGGAAAGGTGGCTGGCGGCCTGCGTCCCGTGCCCCAGGCCGGGCTTCTGGTCTCGAGCTCCCGCCCTTGACAGTCCTGAGCCGGGGCGCGTCGCCGAGGCCCCCCCCCCGACGGCCCGGGGCGCGCTCCCCGACGTCCCCAGCAGGCGGGCGCTCGGCCTTTCCGGGCCCGGCGGGCGAGCCGAGGAGCCCGGCCGAGCGCCGCAGCTGCGGGGCGGCTGACCCGTCCCCGAGTCGCCGCCGCCCTCGGCCCGCCCCCGCACCTGCCCGTCCGTCGGCCGCGCACACTGGCGCCCCCCGCCGCCCGGGGACCCCCCCCCCGCCCGCAGGGCGCGGCCGGAGCGCGCGGAGCCCGACGGCCCGGGACTCGCCCCCGCCCCCGCGGCGCCCGACTGGCCCGCGGCCTGGGGGGGCGGCTGGCACCCGCGCCCGGGAGTCACGCCGCGGCAGCACCCCCACCCCCGCCGCCGCCTGCCCCTCTCCCCAAAGGTCCGGCGCGCTAATTACTACAAATTGAAACTAATTAAGCTTCTCTTCCCTTTCCCATCACCCCGGGAGCGTCGGCGAGACCCGGCCCCCGCGGGCGGGCGCACCCCGCGGTCACCGGGAGGGGCGCCCGGGGGCCGCGGGGAGGGAGAAGCTACGGTTCCCGGCGCGGGGGGGGGGTGCGCCGACGGGGTTACACGTCGCGAATCCGCTCGGGTCTCCTCAAGAAACCGAAGTTGTTTAGATTTTTTCAAATGTATACATTTGCCAATGCCTGGATAAGTGATGTAATGACATTTGTCGAGTTAAGATCTGCCACTTGGATACCCCTCACCGCCTTTCCATCACGGTGTCTGCCTCTTCTCTCTCCCTCTCCCCCTTCCTCTCCCTCGCACACGCACACGCGCGCGCACCCCCTCCCCGCGGGCACACCGGGGAGCCCGCCCCTCGCAGCCGGCGCGGGCTCTGGCTCTCGCCAACGCCGGCATCTCGGACTCGGCACTTGCCACGAACAGTTTCCCTCACCCTCCGAGCCCAGACCCCCAGACCCCCGCTAGCTTCAAACTTCTGTCTCCAGCACGAACCCCGCCGCCGGTGCACCCCCCCGCAGGCCCCCGGGGCCCGCCCCGCGGCTGAGGTGTGGCGGGAAGCCCCGCGGCCGCGTCCTTAACCTAAGCGGGGAAACCCGAATCCCCCCAAGGAGCGCGTCCAGCCCGGGGGCCTGGGCCAGGAGAAGCCGAGGAGGTGCCGGGCGCCGGGGCCCACCCCTGGCCTCTGGGGGGCCCCTCTGCTGACCCCTCAGCGCCCGCATAGAGCATTCACACTTCCTTTTGTTAAACATATAATTTTTTTTTTATTTTGAGCGTGACACTTCTCCACTAGATAGCAAGGAAAAGTGATAACAATTACACATTACACAAAAGTACTGTACCATTGCCTTTATCTTGAAGGTTTCGGAAGCCTCTACAGTTAATAAGTTAAATAAAGGGCTTGAGTACATAAATATTTGTCTAGGAACCCTACCGTATCTACAACACAGTAAGAATCTACAGGAGGACAAACTTTTACCATACCACGCTGAGTGCAATTGCGTTATAACATTTCAAATATACAAAGCTCTGTTCTTTTTTTTTTTAATAACAATGGTATGTACAGAATCAATAATCACAGTTTGGTGACTTCAACAGTCCATATTCTAGCAGAGTATTTCCCTTTGGTTTGATATAAAAACCTTGGTTGGTGTATGATAAAGAAGAGAACAAGAACAAGACGCCCCTTTCTGTTAAGTGCACTGTTAGCTATCTTACAGATTCTCATTCGCTTCCCTGGCCCTGGCTTCACACCGGGGCCCACGCAGGGGAGATCAACTTAGAGCGCCAAAATGCTGTTTAAAGGAAGAAACAAAATAAAAAGCTAAGTGGGGTGCCGGGAGGGAGAGAGGTTGGGTTTGTTTTTTTTGTTTGTTTGTTTTTCTTTTTTTTTTTTTTTTTACTCTTTTAACTTCAATACCAGGCGTCTTGGAGAGAAAACCTCCCCGATGCTTTCAGCAAAGTAAGAACGGGAGCGAGTGGACGCTGGAGAGGGCGCGAGGTTGGCAGTGGCGGGGCGGGGCGGGGCGGGGCGGGGGACAGCCGGCCGAGGAGGTGCCACGTCCGGTAGCGCCGGGGCTGCCTTGCCCGCGTCCAGGCAGCTGCGAAGGCGGCCGCGCTCTCTCAGTGCCGTCTCGGGAGTGTGCTGGTCCTCTGTTTCCATTTGGTCTTGAGTGGTGCTGAGTGAGGTGACCTTTCGGGGTGCGCCCGGGGCGCGAGGGAGGAGGGCAGCCTTTAGCACACCTCCTTGCCCGTGCTGGTGCCCGGCAGGATGTTGAGCTGCGTGAGCTGCGCGGCGTGCTCCTTGGCCTTGAGCCTCAGCGCCGCTATGCTAGACGCGCGTCTGTCTGCGGCCGCGGTGGCCGGGTCGGCCAGCGCGCCCGACGCCACCGCGCCCTCCACGGCCGGCGTGGGCTGTCTCAGGAGCGCGGCCGCGGTCGACGCGCTGGTCAGGGGGGCCATGGTGGAAAAGAGCCTGCGGGGAGAGCAAACAGCGCGGTCACGGCCTCGGGAGCGGAGCGGTGGCCGCCGCCTCTCGGCAGCCGAGCCGAGGGCCGCGAGCGTGCGCGAGGCGCGGCGGGAGGCAAGGCCGCGGGGGCGGCGGGGGCGTGCGCGGGGGGCTGCGGCGCCCGGGGGCCTTTCCTGGAGCGGGGGGCCACGCGGGCAAGGCCAAGGGGCCAGGCACCCCGAGGGCCCGGAGCCGGGGCGCAGGCGGGTCCTGGGGCCCCAAAGCCAAAGGCGCGGGCGCCTGGATCGTGTGGCTTCGCCTAAGAAGGGGGTGAATTCTCGGGCCGGAGCTCCAAGGGCCAGGAGGGGGAGGCAGAGCGAAAAAGGAGAAGAGGACACGGGGGGGGGGGCTGGGATCAAGCCCCACCGAGACCCACGCTGCTGACTTCGCGCTCTCCCGGGGCGCCTCCGCCCACAGGGCCGCCCTCCCGCGCCAGCCCGGGGCCGCGAGGTGGGGGCGGGGGCGCCGCCTGCTGACTTCCGCTCCACGGGCCGGCCCGCGTGGGGCGCGGCGACACTCCCTCCCATCGCCGTCCCGCCGCCCCTTGCCCCAGAGAGCCCCCGAACCCCGCGACCTCGCGCGCGGTGCACGGCGACACCCAAGCCTAGCCCCCCAAGCCTGGGACCCCGGTCCGTGCCACCAACTCCGGGCGGCGCCGGGATTGCTTCTCACGGCGCCTCCACCGCCTTCGCACCGCACTGCGGACCTGCGGCTGAGGCCAGAGCCCCTCCAAACCCCCCAAGCCCCCCCCTCCTTCCCCCCCCCAGGGCTCTGGCTCCAAACTCCCACAGGGCCAACTCGGAGTTTCCAGGATTAGAAATGAGCCCACCTGGCTTCGAGGGGGGGAGCGGGAGGCTCGCCCCCAGCCACCCCCCACGCCCTCAGGCCCCCCACCGCACTGCTCTTGCAGCCTCCCCAAATCTCCCAGTCGGGCACTCCAGCCGGGCTTCGCCAGCTTTTACAAGTCACTTGTCGGAAGGAAAAGGGGGCTGGCGGGGGGCGGGGGTGGGTTTCGGGGGACACACGACTTAAAGTTGTTCTCCCAGAAAAAACAATACAGTGTGGCCTGGAGAGGGTGTAAGATGCCCTGGTTCCATAGGTAAACTGAGTCACTAACTACACTTCAATGCCCTCTCGCTGTTTATTTTATTGGTTTGTTACATGAAACTACTTTTACTTAGCGTCTTTTTTTGAAACTTTTCTCTAAAGATGATTTTTGGTAAGTGGCTGCGCAGTTGGATGAATCTATTATTTCTTTGTTCTCCCAAAGAGAGATCATTGAAGCTGCATTCAGTTTTATTTTCACTGCACTTTCCAACTTAATACATCCCTCCTTTGTTTCTTTGTCTGGGTGATAATACAGACTTTTTATTTCATCATTCGATGTTCACTTAAAGAAAGGGAATTATAATATACGATGAACTGTTTCTTTTATTTCGTTGTCTTGTGCCGCGCTGAGGGTCGGGGGGTTGCACATATGGGGGTACGGTTGGCAGCGGGTCACTTGAGTGACAGGGAAGTTAGAGTCTGGGGAAGAAGAAAGAATTCTTTGCACCCAGAGGGCCCGTGGCTCCCGGGCTCGTGTGGAAACCAGAGCTGTGTTCCTCTGCCAGGCTTTGGAGCATGGGGAAGGATTTTTGCAAAAAAAAAAAAAAAAAAAAAAAAAAAAAAGGCTGACAGTCATCCCAGCTCTGCAGGCTACACCTGCACGCGTTTACACACAGACCACCTATGGCCCCGGCGGCGGCTGGTGCCTTCGATGGTACTTTTACAGCTTTCCCTGAGCACTCCCAGTCGTCACGGGTGTTGGCACTGCCACCGCCCTCCCCTCTGCTCCTCGGCCCCAACTCATTCCCTTCGAGATCCACACAGTCTGAGGCAAAAAAAAATTAGAGAGTATTTTCTTTGGCTAAATCTGAGGGTTGGCCAAAGAGCGAAGACGTGCGTAGCCGCTGCCGGTCTCCTGCCTCCGGCCTCCTCCCTGCCCCCAGCCTGTGTGCGTACGAGAGACAGACAGACAGACTCCCCGAGGCCGCGCGTTACCTGCCGAACGCCGGGCTGATGAAGGCCGGGTGTCGGAACACGGCGGCTCCGAGGAAAGTGCTCAGGCCCAGCGGCGCCCCGCTGGGCGGCAGGCTGGCCGAGCCCGGAGGCGGAGGGAGGCTCGGGAAGGCGGCGGCGGCGGCGGCGGCGGCGGCCGTCCAGGCCGAGTCGAGCGCCGGGTGGTGCGGAGGGAAGGGGCTGGCGTCCAGGTAGGGGCTCAACGGATGCGTGGCCGACAGCGGCCCCGGGAAGGGCAGCCCCGGGGGGTGGGTCTGCGCGCCCGCCTTCTCCCGCTTGCGCCACTTCGCCCGACGGTTCTGGAACCAGACCTGCGAGGCGGAAAGAGCCGGGTCGGCGGCGGGGTTCCGGGGGCGGCGGGCGCTCGGGCCTCCCCCCCCCCCGCGCCCTCCCCTCGGCGGAGGCCGGCGCCCACTCGCCCCCCGGGGCCTCGGCTGACTCAGAGCCGCCCCCCGCCCCGGAGCCAGATGGGGGCGAAAAGGAGCCCAAACTTAGAGCCGGCAGGAGACAGGGGGCGAGCAGGGCCTTTCCAGCGCACATTTGGAATAGCCTAGTTCCTTGCCAAGTTGGAAGAAAGCGGTCCCCGGTGTTTAGAGTTGGGGAAACTGAGGTTTAACCGTCTCCGCTGCCACCTGCTCACTATGCATCTTTAGGCACGTCGCTTAAACCTCTCTCAACCTCAGTTTTCTAATCTGTAAAATGGTGATAATAAAACTTTACTCATAAGGCTGTTGATGTGGAATGAATAAAATACAGCATGTGCAAGCTCGCCTTGGGCAGTGACTCTTGGCGGGGGGGGGGGGGGGGGGGCAGCCACCCTGAGATGGCCACACGTCAGCCCTCTGCTGCGCATCAGCTGTTTTCGCCTGTCTCAAGTTTACCCGGGAGCCTGCAAAGTCCCTGCTGTGTTGAAAAGGGGGTCTCGGGGAGGTGGTTCACTTATTCTTTCCAGAAATAGTTCTTGAACACCCAAGAGCACTAAGCTGGATTCGGGAGCTTGGGGAAAACTAGGAGGGAGGGAAGAAATGCCCCAGCAAACAAGTCTACGTTGTAGCGGGGAAGTCCTCTGGGAAAGGAAACCTGGGGCCTGGCGGCCTGCTATCTGCAGGGGCTCACTGCAGGGCCTGGTTCCACCCAGGAAGGCGCCGACTGCCAGGCCCGGGTATGCAGCAATCCCTGGACAAACAGAAATCAGGGTGCAAGCTACCTGTCGACGTGAGCTAACAGGTCGTTTATTTCTTTGCGGGACTTGGTTTAAATAGGTTATTTAAATAAGGCAGTTCTAGGCTTGCGGGAGGTTTCCAGCACAAGGTATCTTCCTAATTGTTAATAGAAAGCAGTTTTAGTAGAGACCTTTACCTGAAATGTGGCAGCTACCATGGTCTAAAAATAACTCCCAGGAGCATGAAATTATTTTTATGTGACCTGCTCATCACACCCACAGCTAATAAGATATGCTCCTTCTCCCCTGAAGGCATTAATATTTTTAGGCTTGGGTTGATGCCTGCACACAAGTCTAAAAATTAAGAATGAACTCCAGGGCTATACAGAGTTATATTAAAATATAATGTAAGTGATCCCCGAGGAATTTGTGTGTGTGTGTGTGTGTGTGTGTGTGTTTAATTTCAAGACATCCATGCCTTTGATATATACACACTGTAGGTTGTCTTACTAGCACTGGTATCTAAGCTTGGCTTGACTTCTAGACAGCCACCTAGGGCAAGAGAAATCCAGAATCCACACCGGTCGATTATTTAAAATTCCGCTGAAAAGGGGCCCATCCGTAAGATTCCACAGCCCTCAAGTAATCTGTCTGTGAATGGGAGAAACACTCTAGTGTGGAAATTCAGAGGCTTGAAAAGGTAAGACTCGATGGGACGAGGCTGGGTGGGCAGCTTTTGTGTATCCAAATCTGTCTAGACGAGAATATCCGCCACTCCTCGATGCCAGTGAAAGGAGTAAAGGAGGGGAGGAGGCAGTGGATGCAGAATGCCCTCAAAGAACGTGGAAACCTTTTCCAGACAGATCGTCTCTCCTGGCTCCACTGCAATCATCAAGATGTCCCCCTGCAATTCCTCATTATTGAATTAATACCTCTGAGGCCCCCCAAAGGTAAACGAAAGGACTCTAATAATTCATATTCACTTAATTACATCTTCTCCGGTGAATAGGGAGAGAGGAGAAGGGGAGGGGGCGCTCTCTTTCTTTTTAAAAGTTATTTAACTTTCCCACGACTCGTTCCCCTGAGCTGAAAATACGGAGTTGCTGTCACATCTCTGTTTGACAATGGAGAAATGTGTCAACAGAAAGGAGGGGACAGGCCTCATCATTAGCCCTCTAATGCAAGAAGCTGTTGTGTATTAAATGAGCCATATGGAATTTATTGTGCTTTATCAGCGCTTGATTTTGACTGTAAAGTGATTCACTCAGCTCCTAACCCAGGGACATCTGTTTTCTGTTGGCCATCGGGGCTGCCCAGTGTTGATCGTCTCTTTGGTTATGAGGCCCGGGTTGGGAAATGCACTCTGGTATGGGGCTGCAGACACCTTTAATAGCATTGCACTCGCTCCCTATTAGATCAATGTGCGCTCATTGCTATAAAAAATGGGAAATCAAATAGCATTAGCCAGCTCCTTGTGCGGGCGGAGGGGAAATCAAACAGCATTTTGCCTTCAAATGGCCCTGTTTGTTCTAGCACTAAGTGGGCTTTTATGAAGCCCGATTGGAGACTTAATCGCAGCCAAATACCTGCTTGGAGCTGAGCGGATTTGTCTAACAACCAAATCCATGCTCCATCCCATTATTTCAATCAGGAGAAGTCAGTCCTCCGATTGTTTCCTCCAGGGGCTGTGGAACAGGGGAGGGGGGGTGCGGTGGGGGGTAGCTCCTGACAGCAGCGCAGGGACTCTGAGACCCCTCTTCTGGTCCCGGACCCCTTCCTCAGGGCTCCCAAACCCAGAGATCTTCCCCTTCCAACCTCCCAGGTCTTCACATTTTCATCTTTTTTGTGCATAAGGGTTTGAGTCTGTTTTTCTGATTCTGTTTCTCTTCGTTTTATAAAGGGGGCCTCATCCCACCCCAATCCATTGGCCCCCTCTCTCTCCAACCCTTCCCCCTACCCCTCCCTCTCCCTCTCCCTCCTCCCTCTCTGTGGGCAGCTCACCTGGACTCGGGCCTCAGTCAAATCCAGCCTCATGGCCAATTCCTCCCTAGAAGAAAGCGACACAGACAGGAGGTCACATCAGGCTCCAACAAGCCCTTCTCAAGCCACTTTCCCCTTGCTAGCAGGCCTCCTCTGTCAGGGTCTTCCCTGGCTGCCTGCCCTCACCCCCAAACATATGGGCATCTCATGATCCCTTCCCCACCAAAGTGCCTACTATTTAGTTGAAAACAAAAACCTACGACACGTTGCTGGAGATGGGATATTACACTGTAGCATCCTATATTCAAAAGTGACAAGGGTGGCTTCTTGAGTCTATAAGCCTAACTGGGCCCTCGGATTCGCCCTCATTCTCCCTGAAGCCAGAGTTAGACAAGAAACACGCACACAATGCTCACAGCCTGTTCTGTCCTAATGGTACCTGGGACAGGTACTCATGCAAAATTTGTTTTCCGGCCCTCGGTGTCTTTCTGCCTTTAAAATTTTTTCCAGTCTCCCTCCTCCTCCCCCCTCCCGCTTTTCTCTCTCCATCTCCAGCTCTTCGCCTTTCCTTCCATGTCCCTACCACCCCCCACCCCCCTCCCCGCCTCCCTCCCTCTTCCCCTTAGGTCATACTCCCCATTACCCTCTGGAGATACGTTAAGCTTGTTAAGAGTTCAGTGGGGTAATTTTTTGATTAAACAAAATTCTGCGCACCTCCTGACTCCAGTGCCCACTACAAACCCTGCCCATCTCAGGGGGAGTCAATTGAATGAAACCCTACCCCGTCATTGCAGTTATTACTGCGACAATTAAGGCAAATAGGAAACCATTAAGATGCTGTAAAATGGCTTACGACCTGTTTACCAAAAATCTGAGCTCCAGAGAATAATCGGCTCTACCCCCGCTAATATGAAAGATTGGGGGCTGCTCCAGCCTGGGACCCAGGGCTGCACTGTTGGCAGGCCCCCTCATCCACACCGGAAACTTCAGGACCAGGAGAAAAAACGGTTCCCTAAGTGCTTTCCGTTGCCCCCTGCTGCAGGGAGCACCAGCAAATCTGAACCGGTACTTTAGGCTGGCTTCCCGCCTGAGCCAAGGGGCTCTAAATAAGCCCGAAGAGGAGCTGCCCCCCTCCACATACTGTGGTTCTCCCCCGAGAAGCCAAAGGAGGGCAGACCTGGATGCCAACTGACACCTCCTCATTTTCTCCTGTTGAAATACACATGTGTCACAAATGCAAAAGGCAGATCGGCCAGTTAGCTATTTGATAGCACACACTGATTTGGAAATTTATGCTCTTTTTTAAAGATGAAGGGACGGGATGATCCAGAGGAGGACCAACTTTAGCTCGAGGGACGATCAAGTTTAGCGTCTGCCAGCATCAGATCCACACTTTTCCATTACTGATTAGGAGAGAGTTTGGCAATTACTTGCCAGATCAACACCACTTTAGAGTTGGCTCGGGCCTCCTGAGGTCTGAGCAGCGATTTCTCCTCCGGTTCAAAGGGGCGGGCAGCTTTCCACGTCTAAAATGCATATTGAAAAGCTGCACACGTCTTGAGCGAAGGAGCTGCCCGCGCCCCAGGAGCTCTGCGCCAGGCAGACCCCCTTCCCTTCCTTCCTACCCACTGAAGGAAGTTTGCCCTGAGCCTGGCTCCTCGCGGGAGCCCAGACGGTGGCCTGGGGGTGGGAGGGGAAGGCCCCCAGGCCCCCAGGCCGGCCAGCGCCCCATGTTGGATGAACGAGTCATCCAAGGGTCCGGTCATCTCACCTCTTTCCCCAAAACACTCAGGCAAGAGGGAACTGGAGCGTGACCAGGCGGAAACCCCGGCTGGACGGCAGTCCAAAGAGAAACATCCCCCAGCTGCGCGGTCCACTGTCGGCCAGGCTGCCGGCAATCACGGCCCGGCGCTGCAAGCCCGCGCACATTAACGGAACGCCGGGCTTGGGGCGGGGGGCAGGACAGTGGGGAGAGGCGAAGATTCCGGCTGCTGCCCCGCAGACGTGCAGGCACCAAACCCTGCCCAGTTCCGACTCCCCTCCGTTATTTCAGAAGTCCTCAAACGACAGAACTTGAATCTTTTGAAAGGCCTTTCCCGCGGGCGCGGGCTCCAGCTTCCCTGAACGGCGACAGCGTAACCGATACCCACCGGGCTCCTGGGCAGCGGGCGGGGGTGGCGGGCGCGCACCACACAGCGGCCAAAAATAGCCCGCGGCTCGGCCTCGGCCGCGAGGGCCAGCGGCGCTCCCCGCGCCTCCCGGGGACCCGGCGGCCACCGCAGCGCCTGGGGGCCGGCGTGCGTGCTCTGGGTGCGCGCGCCTGCAAGCTGGCGCTCTCGGCCCCTCTCTGGAGAGGCCATTCCTAACTAAAACTTGTCATTTGAAAAATAAATAAATAAACTGGAGAGACTTGGGGAAGGCAAGAGATCCCAGTCCAAACTTAAAACCCGGAGGAGGGGTGGGGCTGGGGGCGGGTAGTTTTAGTGAGCAGGGGTGGGTGCGACGGGAGGGCACACCTGAGTGGAGTCCGGGAGCCAAGTCCCGGCCCCAACCCGGAGCCCCGGCCCGCCCGCCTTCCCCTCCGGGCCCGCTCGCGCTCTCCGCCGGCCGCCGCCACGGCCGCCCCGCTCTCGTACCTGGTGAAGACGTCTGGGTAGTGCGTCTTCTGGAAGGCCCGCTCCAGTTCCTCCAGCTGGTAGCTGGTGAACGTGGTGCGGTAGCGCCGCTGCTTGCGCTTCAGCAGCCCCTCCTCCGAGTCGCTGCCCGCAGACAGGCACACGCTGTCCTCGCCGTCCTTGCCCTCGGCGTCCTCCGGGTGCAGCAGCAGCTCCTCCTTGGGCGATAGCTCCCCGCCCTCTGTGGCCACGGCGGCGGCAGCGGCGGCGGCGGCGGCGGCGGCGGCCACCGCGCCAGTGGCGGCCACGGCGCAGCGCCGGGGCTCCTTGAGCAGCGCGCGGGCGTCGTCCTCCAGCAGCTCCTCCTCGTCGTCCTCTAACAGCTCCTCTTCTTCGTCTTCGTCCTCTTCATCCTCCAGCAGCTCCTCCTCGTCGTCCTCGGCGCCCGTACCGCCACCCGCCGCCGGGGCGCCGCCGGGGCCGCTGGCCGCGCCGAGGCGCTCGTCCGGGTGCGCGGCGCCCCCCGGGCCACCCAGCTCGTCCAGCGCGGGCGGTGGCGGCACGAAGGGCGCCCCGTTCTCGCGGTACGACTTGCTGCGGCTGATGCTCACCTGCGGTGCCTGGCTGATCTTGAGCGTGTCCCAGGCCGCGGCGGCCGCCGCCGCGGCGGCCACAGCGGCCCCCGCGCCGTCCGGCCGCTCCCCGGGCCGCGCGGTTGGCGGCGGCGGCGGCGGGGCCTCCCCGCGCGGACCCGCCGTGGCCGTGGCCGCTGCCGCCGCCGCCGCGGCCGCGGCCGCCGCCGCCGCAGCAGCGCCCTGCAGGAGGCGGCCCCCGCCCGGGCCGTACAGGCGCCGCAGCTTGGGCGGCAGGTGCAGCTCAGCCTCGAACGGGGCGCTGCTGCCCTTGGGGGAGCCTGCGGGCAAGGGAGAGCGGTCAGCGCGCCGGCCAGCCGGGCGTTCCCGCCGGGCCGCCGCCCGAGGCCGCCCCTGCGCCGCGCTCTCGGCCCCAGGCCCCGGCCCCCTCCTCCCGCGCGCTCCCGGACTCGGACCCCCTTCCCCTCCTTCCCCACTTTTCTGGCTTTTTCTTTTTCTTCACGTCTTTCCCTTTCTTTTTCCTTCTCCTTTTTTCTTGTGTCCTCCCTCCGTCCCTCTCGTCTCTCCTTCCCCTCTCCCTCCCTTCCTTTCATTTTTACCTTCCTTCTCTACGCGTCTCTCCCTTCCTTTCCTCATCTTTCTCCTCTCCCCCTTCCTTCCTTTTCCTTTTCGTGAGCTTTGCCCACTCGCTCCCCTCCTCCTTTCTTCCTTTCTTTTTCTTTCCCTTTGCTCTCTCTCTCTTCTCTCTCACACTTTTTTCCCTTCCCCATTTCAGGGCAGGGGAGAATCTGAAAACATTCAACAACTAAAAAAAAAAAAAAAAAACACCACCACCACCCTGAAAACTTGGCGCACGACCTCTGGCTGCTGCTCTGCCACGCAGGCCCAGGCTGGCGACAGGGGCACTGCCCGTGGGCGACCCCTGAGGGGGCTGAGAAGGTGGCCCGGTGGCCCTGAGCGCGGGCCAGCCCGACAGCCCGCAGCGGGAGGGGGCCGGGGGCTCCCTGCACAGAAAGGCAAAGAAAAATCGTCCTGCAGAAAATGGGCCCGGAAGGCCTGGGAGGGGGTTATAAGGGGGTACAACAGGCACAGGTCGCTCTTTCCCTTCGAGGAAGCGCCTGGCACAGGTGCCACTGCAGGCTAAAAAAAGAAAAGGAAAAAGTCAGTTTTATTTTAAACGGCCCCTTCTCGCCATCTGCTCCTGTCCTCCAAGTGGCCCTGCGGCTGGACCGCTGGTTTTTGGATTTTAAAAGAAACCAACCATTCTTTTTCCCTGTGATACTTCTGCGGGCAGCTCAAGGCGAAACTTGAGTGTAACAGGTTCGGGGCAAAATGACGGGTTGTTTTGGAATTTTTAATTTTAGGGGGAAAAAGCCCCCAAAACCTTAGAAATATTTCAACTCTAGTTTTAAAAATAACACAGCAGAGAAAAAAAATAGCACCCAGAAGCCGAACATTAAATACATTTCAAATACAATAAGGAGCATTTGGGTAATCCCTGGGAGATGTTTTCTGCAAAGCTTGGGTTTAAAAGGTCACAAGTAATCTACAATTAAAAAAAGAAAGAAAGGGCGGAGGGGGGGTGGGGGAACACCGCGTTTAAAGAAATCTTCCAAAGAGGAAAGACCGAGGCTCACTCTGCCTGGAGACCCCTATTCACAGCTTTAGGGGTTCTTGTCTTCAAGTTGTTACAAGGTCCACCCGGCACCTGCTGTTTCTGACCTGTCGCCCCTCTTCAGAGCACCCCCTGAGGCCACCACACGGAGCATTTAAACGACCTAAAGACCAATACCGAGAATCTAAGCCCCCCTCCCCCCGCCCCCAAGCGAAGCACGGCCTGTGCTTCAGGAAGCTGAGGGGAAGGGAGAGACAGACCCTGGCGAGACGTGTGCCGCTCTTTGAGGCACCAGGCCTCGGAGTTGTTCTCTCTCTTTCCTCCATCTCCAGCTTGATAACCCCAGGCCCCTGGCCCCTGAACATCCAACATCCAAACCGGTGCCCAGCGCTCTTTGCAGGTGCCTGCCGGGCGCAGCCTTACCTTGCACGGCCTTTTCCTGGTCGGCGCGGCTGGCCAGTGGGGCGGGCAAGCTCTGCGCGGCTCCCAGCAGCCGCATTTTGCAAGGGCTCCTTCGGCCCAGGATGCTGTCGATGCAGTAGGAGGAGAGCAAAGTTGGAGATTTACTTTTGCACTCGGGCCTCTCGGAGCAGCCCTCCTCCTGGTACTGATTGCTCATGGCTGGGGCTTTTTCCCTGGACGCAGAGAGCCGGGCCGCTGGCTGCCTCTCCTGGAGGGTGGGATGGATGGGGGTGTGTTGGGGAGTGGGGTTAGATGGCTGGTTATAATGGATATTACTGCGATCTCTGTGCCTCTCTGCCTCCCTCGGTTGCTGGCTGCCGGCTCCCGCCCTGCACGCGGCCCGAGCTCGCCCTCTCCGCGCTCAGGACAAGCTGTAACAAGTGTAGTGAGCGGCGGGCGCGGAGCTCTGGAGTCTCTCTCCTCCACGTGCTGAGAGGCGCCCTGTGATTGGCTCTCGCCAGAGGCCGGGCTGCGCCGGGCTGCGGGCTCCGCGCAAAGCCTGGACTGGAGTGCGGAAAGGCCGGCGAGGGGTGGGGGGGCGGTGGCAGAGCTTTAGGAGACGGCGGGCACTCGCCCCGAACCGTTTTTTTCCCTCTCTTTTTTATGTTTTTAACTAACAATTCTCTAAGTTCTCCATCTTCTTCCTGTAGACTCCCCTTTAGCCCATCAGGGCTGGCCCGTAGCTCTAGCTTCTTCTGATCTCAGGCCTGTGGGTGCCACTTGGGCGACGACGTGCGCCCCTTCCACCAACCGGAGGACCTTGCTTCCTGGAGGCGAGGCCTTGAGGCTCGCGTTCAGACCGACTTGGTACTTTGCAAAGCCAGGGTTGCGCTCCTGGGACAGCCCTTGATCTCAGGGCGCCAGGTCGCCGTCCGCTCTAGGCCCGACGGCCTCCCGGGGTCAGGGTGACGGCCGCGAGCCAACAGTTGCTGTCTGGGCGTTCGCTTTCCTCCTGTGGCCCAACGCCCTGAGCTGTTCGCCTCCACCCTGAGCCGAGAGATTGTTCTCGGGTTGGCGGCGTCCCCCAACCTCTCTCATCTCAGTCTTTAACTCTGGAAAAAGTCCCCTTAGGGACAAAGCTGTGCCAGAGGCGCGCGGCCTTCACTAGAGCACCTACCGGGCAGGACGGGACAGGCGAGCGTCAACTGCGGAGTCTGGGAGGCTCCCCTTCTTCCCAGGCTCGCTTCCCTCTTCTTCCCGCAAGTTCGCCTCCATTAGGCGGTCACCCCGAGGCTGGACCCTCGCAGGTCTCGGTGCAGGGAGCGGACCTGTGGGGGCCCCGAGGGCTCCAGGGTGGGAAGGACCCAGGTTCGGCTTCTACCGTGCGTGAGCGCCTACGATTCTGACTTCTTCGGGCCTGGCTCCCACAGCAAAGGGACGAGAATGAGCCTGTGGTTGAACGCGGTTCTTACTTCCTGCGCGTCCAGCGCTGAGGAATCGAGACCAGCTGGGACTGACATTGGGCCAAACCTGGGCGAGGGGCTTAGCACGGACGTCCCCCTGGCCTGGGTGCAGGGCTCCAGGGCCGGCCAGGGGCCCCGACAATGGCAAGGTGGGGGCGACGGTGGTGGGTGGGAGAGGGGTCGGGGAGGGGGAATCCACGCCGGGTTTTCCGGTCTCAACCCCTTCAATGTGTCAAAGAGAAAAGCGTTTTACAAAGGATTATACTTGAATCACTTACAGTCAGTATTTAAAAATACAAGGATGCATAACTGGGATTTTTTTTTCCAGCCATAAACATCTGCATAACTCTTGGACGCTGGTGGGTGGGTGGCCAAACGATCGGGCTGGCTTGGCAGGAGAATTCGAGACACAACTTGAGGGGGAATGAAGGGTTGGGAATAGGTACATTAATAATGCTAATACTCATGCTGCTATTACTACTACTATTACAGGCAAGAGGAAAAAAGATGTCTCTCTGTGTCCCTCTTTCTGTTTTTTTAGTTTGAGTCTCACCAGTTTTTCCTACACTCAGATGACGGGGCTGGGGGACGGAGGAGTCCCTGAGCCACCCCTGACATTTGATTTCCTCTTAAGCCCTGCCTGCTGATCCAAGGCACCTGGGATCTTCTCCTGCCTTTCTTGCATTCTTCCCTTTTCCATCCCCACCAACAGTTCCAGTTTTTACACTGTCCCATTCGGCGTTCAGCTGCCACTCTGCGCGCTGATTTCCTCCCCAGCCCCGAGAGCCCACTCCCGGCAAGCGGGGCTCCACGCAGCTGTAAGGACGCGTCCGTCTCCTCCAAGGCTCCAGCCTCGCCTCGGACCCTCTCGGGTGTCCCCGCGGCTGGTCGCTGGGAGAAACGGAGGCACTTTTCCCTCCCCGGAGGGCCCTGCGTCGGAAATCCGCAAGACCCGGCTGCTGGGTGGCTCCGTGACTTCAGAGTCGGCTCCGCACACGCAGGGAGTGGGCTGAAAACTGAGTCCCAAATAGATCGTGTTAAACAAAAAGCGACACAAACGCACAAATCATTTCTGAGAGCCTAACAGGGTTTCAACTCTTTCGGTGGAAGATTTCTTTGCTTCCGTCTCCCTCCTCCCCCTTCTGCAGCTGTTCTCCTTTTTTTAAAAGAGAAGTCGGACTTTCTGCTGGGGTGTATTCTAATTTTAATCATCCACTGTAAAAGAGGAGGTTAACACAGAATTTCTGATTCTGACTTAATGACCCCTGGAATTAAATCTAATTCTATTAATGGAATATAATGTGTTTCTTTGGGAAACCTGTGTGAAAACACAAGCTTTGTTATTTTGTTTATTTTTGGTATTTCTAACCAGTCTTCCCCCAGTGAGGACGCTCCTGGGAAGGCACGTCCATTCACTTTGGAGAGAAAGGCCCCGACAGCCCTGAGATGATCTTTGTCACAATTCAATACCAACTTCAAAATCTACAATTGACTCTTCCTATTCCCGAAAGATTAAATTAAAAAAACAACAGAGAACTTTTCCAGCACACCCACCGGGAGACAGAACCTGCTGGCGTCTCCATGGTGTGTAACCAGAAAATGGGTTTAGGATATATGTGTTATCCTATCTGTTAATTTTATTTTTTTAAGGTAAGCTTTACACCCAACATGGGGCTTGAACTCACTACCGGATGATCAGGAGTCGCGTTCCCTGCGGACCGAGCCAGCCAGGTGCCCTTCCTATTTGTTATTTTAGAAAATAAACAAACAAAAAAGATACTTCTAATGTCTAGGAAGAATTTAATTGATTTGTTGAGTAGCCAGACTTGTAAGAATTGGGCTATAGGGTATGTATAAAAACTTTTAGGTTAGCCAATTTCATATTTGCTCTCAGCAAAATGACACTTCACCGTGTTTTCATCTCACTTTCTTATACCCACGAATCAGAGGAATTTCATTTTAGTGGTAATATTTTTCACATTTGTACTTGGTTATTCACAACTCCTGACTCCTCTAGTCTTTGGGGTCTGTAACTGTTGTTGTTGCTGCTTTATTTTTCCTGGGCTGTCTAGAAAACAATAGTTTGCAGGTTCATCTGCCTTTACAAATCAATCACTGAGATAAAAAATGACAGTTATGCCTGGAAGTGAGGGTCAGAAGTGTTTAAAACTGTTGTTTATAGTGAAAGACGAGGCTTGTTCCCAGGACTGGAAATAATAATTACCTAGAAGAGGCGGATGGAAGAAACCCCCTTTCCTTTCCGTGCTGAGAACTAATTCTACACTGCAGTTTCAAAATTATATTTGCAAGAAATTCAGGATAAGGGGGTGGCAGTAAATGTCATTTTCCAGGGGTGAAAATGTTTGGAGGAGAGTTAACCTTGCACACTTTGCATTTGAGATGTTTTAATTTGCTGTGCAGTATACACATAGATAAATAAGGCAGTGATGGGCTTCCAGCCTCACCGGACACTCAGGTCTCCTTAAATTATGCTCAACCTCTTCAAAACATGTATTTAAACAATAGAAATAAACTTCACTGGGGTCTGGCTACCAATTTGGAAGCCATTGGAAGGGAAGACAATAAGTCCTGATTACACTCAAGGATTCTCTGTGATGTGATATCCCCTTTGCCAAGTAATTTTGCTGTTTTATTTATTTATTTTCTTTTTTTTTTTTAACAAACTTTCATTCATTTATGGTCTTCCGCAACCTGCTAATTTAACACTGGAGCGCGTTATTGCAGTGTTAGGAGGAGAGAAAGAGGGAGAGAAAACAACAATACTGCAATGATCCAAATGATACAGTAGAATTATAGCAATTATAGTTCTACTTGTGGAAGAAAACCTTGCTGAGATCAGGCAAACAAACTGAAGCCTTGTGAGGATAACAAGCGTCGGGATTGACAGCCGGTGCTGGGAAGAGCCGGAGGGCACAAACAGAAATATTTGCCTCACCCCTACCCCCCCTTAACTCCAACCAGCCAAGGTTAACTTCCTCAGATGCTGCCTTCAGAGTCTTACCCACTTCGGGGTATACATTTCATGCACAAATCGTGGTCTCTCCTCGTGGAAGTCTGATAATAGGAGGAAATAGGACATAATCCGCTTGCCTAGCACTTGCCCCTCGCCTTGTCTGCCCCCTGCTCGCCCTCCAGCCCCCACCCCTGCCTCAGTCCTCCCCAAGGCTGCTGGGATCCGTCCGTGGACGGTGTTGTTTGTTGATGTGTTTTCCAAGGATCAGCCCTTGGAAACGTCCAAAGGGACTGACAACTTGGATTGCTAGGGAAGACTCCTTGGCGTGTGTCAGTGCCCCCTTCTTCGCCGTGTAGTCCGCCCGAACCCCGAGCTCCGCCAGCACCGCTCAGCTGGGAGAGGTTTGCTGGGAAGCAGAGCTTTCGGGAGCGTCCCGGGGAGCGCGGCCGAGCCCTCAAGGTACGGACGTGTGGGTGTGATCACTGCCTTGGGACAGCTCCCCTTATTTGCAAACTTTGTCACTCTAGGGTACCCTTCCGCAGGCTGCGAAGGGGGTGGGGAGCGAGAACCGGAGAGAAAGCAGACCCCACCCCCACCGCAATCAGCCACTCGGGCGGCCAACCGAGGCTTTTTCCAGCCCTGCTCTCCGCACAAAGCCGGGCGGGAGGGTCGCAGCTCACGTGTGCCCCGGAAAGGCGGGGGGCGAGGGGGCGGAGCGGGAGGCGCCCCCTTCTCGGGGGCGAGAAGCAGGCGGTTGGGCTCTCGCCCCGAGTCCCTCGGAGGGACCCCCCCATCTCCTGACGCACGGTTCCCCAGGTTTCCAGACCAGAGAGGGAAACTTGTCGGCGCCCTGTAATCACCACCATCTGGTTTCTCCTCTGCAGCCGCCGGACGGCGGGCCCCTGGGTGCGGCCAGGGTCGAGGCGGCCGCCGTGCGGCCAGCGTTGTTCCGCAGCTGTTGCTCCCGGCGCCCCCGGACCTGGGGGGTGTAGGGCGCACGGATCGCAGCTCACGTCAGGAGCAGCGAGGGACCCGACGCCCGCGTCAGTCCCGAGGCCCAAGCAGACCCCCGCGGTCGGCGTCCTCGCCGCGGAGCCCCCCTCTCGGCTCGGCTCGGCGCCACGGCCAGAGCGCGCCCCCTAGCGGGGGTCTCCGGGTGGGCCGGGCCCTTCCCCGCAGCCTCTGGGCGCTGAAGTTGGCAGATCCCAGTGATACTGCAGGAATGAATGGGGGAAGAAAACAAAAGCCTTGGAAACATTTCCAAGTGTGCAATAAAAGACCCATCTGTACCTTTCTTCTCCAGCGCGTTCGTGGTTAAATGCCCCCCCCATACGCGCGAGAGGGGAGATAATTGCTGGGTGGATTCTTGCTGGAGAACCTCAGGAAACACTGGCCCGAGAAGTGGAATAATTGGGGGTGGGGCGAGGCGAGCGTGCAGAGGCTGCCACACCAGCCTGAGATCTGAATCCGCTGTCTCTGGGGTATTTGTGCATGGAGTCCTGGCCGCCTGCGCCAAAAGGTTCCTCAGTCCCAAGTGAGGGGTCATCTGAAGATAGCGCCTCTAAGATTTCTTTTCTTTGCAGTGGTCTCTGTGGCACCCCCCCCCATTCTGGCTCTGAGATCCCTTCCCACCTTATGACTCTAGAATACCCCACCTTCGGAGTCTAGGATTCTCCAGTGTTTGCCTCAATGATTCCCGCACCTTCTGAGTCCAGTTCCCCCACCTCTGACTTGAGGGCCCTACTTTGTCACTGTCTGGCAATCTGGCCACGGCCTGCTCTACCTCCCCCAGGTAGTACCTCCCTCCAGCAGCATCTACCTCTGGAAATTGGCAACCCCAGAGTCCACCACTCTCCACTGCTCACAAATCACCTACCCCCACTTGGGCTGGTCAGGAAACAGAACAGAGAAAGGCAAGGTTCCTGTCCATCCCCCTTGGAGTTGTTCAACCTAGAAATGATGAGCTCTGTGGAAGCTCTTAGAACCTCTGGTGGAAAGTATACTAATGAGGACTTTACACAGATGAAAAACTATCAGTTCAAATCAATCCATAGCTTATTTCTTTTGCACTAGTGTGTTAAGCCTCGCTCATCAATCAGAACAACACAAATCGAGCTTCTCCAGACGTGCAGCGTCTGCATAGTCACGTCCTCAGCCCTGCAGGATTTTAAGGTCTTGCGAAGGCCATGAAAACATTTAATAGGTAAGGCCTAGGAAAGCGGGTCCAAAAATAGGAGTGATAATGGCTCTTTAGAGTCTCTTGTTTTGTGATGTGCCTCACTAATTGGGAAGTTCAACACGAGGCTTTCCCTGCCCAGAAAAGGCTGGTGTTTCAGAGTGGGGGGAGCAGATGGAAGGGGTCCTGTGGGAAGGGAGACGTGGGTGTCCCCGGGTTTAATTGAGAGTTGCATTGTGTTGAAGGGAGGAGGGAAGATGCCAAGGCTGAGCAGCGTTCTGTTCCCTTCGTCACAAAATAACCTGCAAGTAAAAAAAAAAAAAAAAAAAAAAAGGCCCGCGACTAAGAGCCGGCTCTGCAATAGATACCGTTAGAAGCACAGTGCCTCTGGAATAAAGCTATCTAATTTCCTGCCGCAAATCACTTACCCGATCAGAAAACACAAATAGCTGAACAGAAGGGGAAAAAATAGAGGAGGAGGACGAGGACGAGGAAGAAAGGCCCCGGAATAAAAATAACTGCGCAAAAGGGCTCGCATTCCACGCGCTGACAGGCGTCTCCTCCAAATCTGGGGCAGTCGCGTCCTCCCCCCTGCGGCCCCCCTCGTGCCCTCGGACTTTCCAGCCCCCCCCCACCCGGGATCCGTTTCGGGGACACTCTGCATCTTTGGGAGAAGGACGGCGGCCCCCCAGCTGCGAGGAGGGCGACGGTAGCGGGGAGCTGGGACCCTCAAGGCCTAGGGGCCTCCTGGGGCCGCGGGGGCAGGGCGGGCCCGCAGCACTTGGCCTCCCCGCGCACCCCGGCACCGCCGCTTCCCCGTCGGGAGGGAGGCGCCCCCACGTCGTCGCACCCGGGCCCTCTTGGGGGACGGGAGCGGAGCCCGCTGGCGCCGACGCTCGGCGGGGCGCGGGGCGGCTGCGGGGAGCCGGAAGGGCGCCCGCGAGAGGGCGCGGGCGGGGCGGGGGCGCGGGGACCCCGCGCGGCCCTCGAGACCCGGCCGGGGCGGGGGGGGGGGCGGCGAGCACGACGAGCTGCCCCGAGCAGATGCGCCCAAAGTGAGCCTGGGCAGGTTTTCTTTGGGGATTCAGTGAGCAGATCCCAGATTCTTTTTTTAATATTTTTATTTTTTTTGAGCGGGAAGTAGATTTCTCAGGATCGCCTGAAATGCTGTGTCGCACGCCGCCGAGGATCACACTCTTTCCCGCGCTTTAGACCTTGCGGGTCGGAGCACAGGTTCTGGCGCCCGGAGCAGCTTAGTCGGTCTTCTCTGCACCGGGGAAGGGCAGGAAGGCTGCGGGCGGGCGGGCGGGCGGGGTATTTTATTTGAGCAAATGACAACTGATGTTTCACCCTCCTGTGGGTGGGTGCTGATTGGTCTCCCCTCCGTCCCCCCCCCTTTCTTTATCTGGGCCTCATTTTCTTTCCTCAGTTCCCCCTTTGCTGCTATTGGGGCCATTTCAGTGTGTATCACTCGCCCAGCTTAAGGCTCGCAAAGCGCTAGGAAGAAATTAAAAACTGATGTATTCTGCTCAGAGAACCCCAAAAGGCTAGCAAGACTGAAACCCATAGTTCAAGTGAATTTGAGACCTAGGAGTGATTTTTACTTATTTCTTTTCATGGATAATAGAGAGTTGGTGTTATCTGTCACTGTGTGTTCTCTCTAATAGCTCCAAGACTGTAATCTAACAGGTGTAAAATTTCCCTTTTCTGAGAAACGAAGAGACCACCAACACCATCTTTTAAATAGTACAAATAGAAAATGCAGTTGTTGACAGTCTTCCACACTGGAGAATCAATTCCAGGCCAGCTTTCTCCCTCCCACCCTCCCTCCTTTTTCTTTCTTTCTTTCTTTCTTTCTTTCTTTCTTTCTTTCTTTCTTTCTTCTTTCCTTCTTTCACAGGCCTGGTTTGGGTGGTAGGGGGGTGTGTACCCCACACAGAGAATTGTAAACAAAGATCGGGCTGATTGAAATTCTGGGGCCCCAGGCAAAAATATCCAGAAAAGGCTTTTAACTCTCTGCCAACTGCAAAAGGGACTGATCATCAAAGAAAATGCCTGTCCTTTCTCTCACCGGCTTCCCTTTATCTCCCCCCAAACTATGGCCCACTTAGGTATTAGGCAGCACAGGCCCGGGCGGGCGGGGTGAAAGACTCTCCTTTCCCTGAAAGGCCTCTGTGCAGCAGGCATCTGCCTGGCGCCTGTTTTCCTCTCGGATGGGCCTTGGTCACAGAGGTTCATCTGCATTGTTCATTCCCCGGGCACCCTTGTCACGACTCCCCCGCCTTCCAAGCACCGGGTTTGCCCGGGCCTAGTGCCCACAGCAGAAGACGCAGAGGGGTCTCACCCAGAATGTTTTGTGGAGGACAGGAGAGGAAACCGGCCCGGGAGATGGTGCCCATTGAGCTCATCATCCCCCAGCTCCTGCCTGCTTCTCTTCACTCTTCTCGTTGCTTCTTCAGCTTTGGGATTGGAGCATTTTGATGTTATTTATATAAAGGAAACGACATCTGAGTAACCTTTTTATTGCGTTACACTAAGGGGAGATTGAACTATAACTTTGAAAATTGTGACATTCCAATGAGAGCTATATTAAATTGCTTAAAAACATTTTGAAGGCATCATTGGTCTTGTCTGTAGTGGTAAGTGAAACAAAGGAATTTCACAGCATGTTGGGTTTAACGCTAACTACGCTCATATTTAAGACTTGCAGCTATTAAACAGAAGAGAGGAGAAAGAGAGATGGTGACATAGTGAATGACAGGAGTGGAAGCAAGGACAGAAGACACTTTGGGGAGGACAATCCTGAAAATAATAGCTGGGACACTGGGCCTTGACTGTGCGCCAGCCATTGTCCTGAGTGCTTTTCACAATGACTCCTTATTTTCCTGAGAACCTACGAGGAACGTTCTATTATGATCCCTCTGTTACAGGTGAGGGAACCGAGGCAGGGAAGGTGTGACCAGCTGGTCTCAGTTTTCCTGCGGTTTGCCTGGTTTTCACAGGGAAAGTCCTGTGGCCTAGCCGGTCCCTCGTTCAGGGCCGCACTGGGGTGGTTGGTCATGCAAGGTCACAGAATTTTGCCCAAGGTCACAGAACTGGAGACAGCTTAGGAACCAGTGCGACTCAGCTCACATCAGCGGCCCTTACTCTGCAAAGCTCGTCCATTTTACAGATGAGTAACTCGAGGGTCAGAGAGAAATTAACTGACTTGTCAGCAGCCACACAGCTTGCCAGTGGCTGGCGGGACAGTACGACTGTACAATTCGGGACCTGGGGTTCCACATCCTTTCTACTCCCAGCTACCTTCTCCGAAAAGAGTTTTTGTAGAAAACAAGGTGGCTCTGTAAACATCTTAAAGATAGAATTAAGGGGCAGAAAGAGATGCTACCCAAGAAAAAGATGTATACGATATTCAGGCATGCAGATCATCACTACCTGGAAGTAACAGAACATGCAGAAAAAGGAGGTCACCTATATCGTAAACACAATTTATAATGAAAGAATTTAAAAATCGCAATAACCACACAAAGAAAATAATTATATGGAACATGCGGCCATTAGGCAGGGAACATTCTAACTCTCAAAAGCATTTGGTGTATTGTTCTGAGAGCATAATTGTTCAATCCCGATGATCATTGTTCCACCTCACTCCATCCTCAAACCTGGCAGCCCCCTGCAGTGTTCGGTGTTTCCAAACAGCTTCTCATGGGCCCTTCGCACAAAACTTCGAGAACGGCCTCTACTCTGTGCATAGAGTTTGTGAGCAGCTTGTGGAGCTGGGCATCGGCCAGGAGAGAACGCTGTCTCTTGGAACACAGCTCGTTGCAGAAATGCGGCTTGACATCAGTAAAGACAATCACTATTTGATATATTTCTTATCTTTGCAGGTCATCTCTGGGCGAGGCTTCGCAGTTAGCGAAGTTGTGATTTGGCCTCTGTCCCGCTGGAGTGGGAGGCAGGGAGGCCCCAGTGCCTATCAGAGTCCTGGCGGGCATCCTGCATGCCCAGAGCTTATGTGGAACTTCAGGGAAGAAAACATTTTGGAAATGCTGAGAAAACTGTGAAGGAGTTGCAACCGTAAACAGCAAATGTGCTAAAGACTGGGGACTTATGCAGAGCTAAAAGAGGGCAGGTGGAGCTTGTTCTCAGTTTTTTTTAATGTGAAGAAAACATTGGGCTGACTTCATTCTCGTTCTGCAGAGCTAAAATGCGCCTTACTGATTGCTCTTGTTGTTTTATTTAACACAAGCACCCGGGGCGGTGTGAGGATCAGGGCTTGAAGAGCCAGAGGCTTCTGAGAAAAAAGGTGAACAGCTGTGGTTCTTGTCGAATACAAAGCCTTAATCATGGTCTAATCATCCCCCCATATTGGACTTTGGGGTTAGTTTAAGTGTTTTTGGATTACAAACGCCACTGTAATGAGGACCGCTGTGCACCTAACTTACTCTTTTGCATTATTTTCAGGAACTACTTTGCTAAGAATGGGATTCGTGATTAAAGAATGTGAACATTTTAATGTCTCTTTTGAAATGTTGCTAAAAATTTCTCTAACTGGCCGAACCAATTTACACTGCCACTAGCAATACATGAATGTACCAGTTTTTCTATAACCTCGCCAACATTATGTACTATAGCCCTTTCCCCCTCAAAACTTGTTAATTTAAATAGCTGTATACTTGAATTCAGTTCTTCTAACTCCACGTTGGGTAACTCTCCCCACCCCCAGCAGTTCTACCTCTTGCCCTTGGCAGTGGCTTGAAGTACCAGTAATACGGCAAGGATAAATGGGAATAAAGGTGATCCCACAATAGGGCACACCTGCACACTGGGGAAGGCTTTGGGAGACATCCATGCCAGAAGGTGTGGTGTCTAAGACTTTAGGCTCTGAAATTAGTCAGGCCTGGTTTGGATCCCATTCTTTCCACTTTCAGGCTGTTTGGTCTTCGGCAATCTAGTTAACCTCTTGAAACTCAGTTTCCTATGAGATATACCGCCCTACACCTGTCAGAATGGCTAAAATCAAGAACGCAACAAACAATAAGTGTTGACAAGGATGTGGGGGGAAAGGATCCCTGGCGCACTGCTGGTGGGAATGCAAACTGGGGCAGCCACTCTGGAGACCAGTATGGAGGTTCCTCAGAAAGTTCAAAATAGAACTACCCTATAATCCAGTCATCACACTACTGGGTATTCACCCGAAGGATACAAAAACACTAATTTGAAAGGATATACGCATCCTGATGTTTATTGCAGCGTTATTTACAATAGTCAAGTTATGGAGCAGCCCAAGCGTCCATCGATTGATGAATGGATAAAGATGTGGTGTGGGGGGTGGGCAGCCTGGGTGGCTCAGTGGTTGAGTGCTTGCCTTCGGCCCAGGGCGTGATCCTGGAGACCCAGGATCGAGTCCCACATCAGGCTCCTTACATGGAGCCTGCTTCTCCCTCTGCCTGTGTCTCTGCCTCTCTCCCTCTCTGTGTCTCTCATGAATAAATTAATAAAATCTTTAAAAAAAGAAAATGTGGTGTATGTACACAACGGAATATTATTCAGCCATAAGTAGAATAAAATCTTGCCATTTGCAACAACACGGATGGATCTAGAGGGTATGATGCTAAGCAAAATAAGTCAGTCAAAGACAAATACCATGTGATTTCATTCATATGTAGAATTTAAGAAACAAAACAAATAATCAAAGGGGAAAAAAGAGAAAGACAAACCAAGAAACAGACTTTTTTTGTATATATAAATTTATTTTTTATTGGTGTTCAATTTGCCAACATACAGAATAACACCCAGTGCTCATCCCGTCAAGTGCCCCCCTCAGTGCCCGTCACCCAGTCACCCCCACCCCCACCCACCTCCCCTTCCACCACCCCTAGTTCGTTTCCCAGAGTTAGGAGTCTTTATGTTCTGTCTCCTTTTCTGATATTTCCCACTCATTTTTTTCTCCTTTCCCCTTCATTCCCTTTCACTATTTTTTAAATTCCCCAAATGAATGAGACCATATAATGTTTGTCCTTCTCTGATTGACTTAAAGAAACAGACTCTTAACTGTAGAGAACACAGTGATGGCCACCAGAGGGGAGGGGGTGGAGGGATGGGTGAAACAGGTGATGGGGATGAACGAAGACACTTGTCTGTGATGAGCACTGGCTGTTGTATAGAAGTGTGGAATCACTATTGTACAGCTGAAACTGATATATATGTTAACTATGCTGGAAATGAAATGAAAAAACAAAAAATTTAAATTATGAATACACACACAAACACATAAAGGCTCAGTTTCCTCAACCTGGAAAGTAGGAATGAGAAAAGTGCCTGCAGGCACGCTGTACATGCTACATAACTTGACTTACTTCGTGTGATGTATGAATACTGAAGTGCACATTACATATATTTTTTAATACTCATACAATTATGTTATGGAATACTAACTTGGTGCTGCAATTGCTCCATTAAACCGGTATTTCAGGGTGCCTGGGTGGCTCAGTCAGTTAAGCATCTGCCTTCGGCTCAGGTCATGATCTCAGGGTCCTGGGATCGAGCCCCAGGATGGGCTCCCTGCTCAGTGGGGGTCTGATTCTCCCCCTGCCCCTCCCTGCTGCTCATGCTCTCTCTCTCACTCTCAAATAAATAAAATCCTTAAAAAATAAAAAGATTATTCCTCTTTATACTCCTACTAATGACATTGATAACACTGGGCGTTTGCTTTCTTTATTTAAACAATTTGAGTATAGTTGATAGAATGTTACGTTAGTTCCAAACGTACGACACAGTAATTGAACAAGTCTTTATGTTCTGCTGCGCTTGCCATTACCTTCTGTCCTGATACGCTCTCTTACAATACCGTTGACTGTGTTCTTTGTGCTGCACCTTTCATCCCCTGATTTCTTTATTCCACACCTGGAAGCCTGTATCATCCACTCCCCTTCACCCATTTTGCTCGTCTCCACCCTCTTCCTCTCTGGCAACAGTTTGTTGTCTGTATTTACAGGTTGATTCTGCTTTTTGTTTGTTTATTCATTAGTGGTTTTTTTTTAGGTTCTACATAGGTAGAATCATATGGTATTTGTCTTCTCAGTCTAAGCTATTTCACTTAGCACAATACCCTCTAGGTCCATCCATGTTGTTGTAAAAGCGTGATCTCATCCTTTTTACGGCTGGGTAATGTTCCTCTATGCGTGTGTGTGTGTGTGTGTGGGTGTACACCATATCTTTATCCATTCATCTATAGATGGACAGTTGGGTTGGTTCCAATATCTTGGGTATTGCAAATAATGCTGCCATAAATATAGAGGTACCTGTATCCTTTCGAATTAGTGTTTTCATTTTGTTTGGGTACGTACCTAGTAGTGGAATTACTAGATCATATGGTAGCTCTATTTTTAATTTTTTGAAGAATCTCCATACTCTTTTCCACAGTGGCTGCACCAAATTACATCCCCACCAATATCACTGGGTATTTTCAGTCTTGTAAAATCTTATTAGTCTGATGAATAAAACCTAATGGCTTATTATTGTTTTATGTGCATTTCTTTCATTATTAGTGAGATGAAGTATTTTTTATGGGACAATAGGCCAATTGCATTTCCTCTCCTATGAATTGTTTTTCCTCAATTACTTATGAATATTGTATGCAGATTATTTTGCCCACAGTTAGTAATTTAAAACTTTGCTAGCCCTCTCTTGGGCTCATACATGGTTTGCCTTGAAGGGACATGGGATGAAGACTGCTAATTGCCTCCAAGTAGCCATCCTCCTGGTGGTGGACTGAAGAGGGCTGCAGATTCTGTGTCGGTCCACTCACAGAGAAGAGAAATTTCTTTCTCCTCCTCTTGAATTTGGACTGGCCCTGTGACTGCCTTGACCGGGAGAAGGTGGTGAAGTGACTGCCTATGTTGTGAGGCTTGGAAGCTTCTGCCTTGTGGTTTTGGCTCTCCTGCTGGAGAGGTCACATGGAGAGGTAATGCTGTGAGACCACAGTGACAGGGAGAGAGGCTCGAGCATCCCAGCATCCTAGTTGGCTGCAGTTGGCTGCACGACACCCTAAGGGAGACCAGCGGAACAACTGCCCAGCAGAGCCCACTTAGCCCACAGACCCATGACAGATGACTAAATGCTTATTGTTATTTCTTTAATATGTATTTATTTAAGTAATCTCTACACCCAACATGGGTTTCAAACTCAAGACCCCAAGATCAAGGGTCTCACGCTTCCCTGACTGAGCCAGCCCGGAGCTCTTGTATGTATTTTCTTCTTCTTCTTTTTTTTTTTTTAGATTTTATTTAATTTATTCATGAGACACACACACACACACACAGAGAGAAAGAGAGAGAGAGAGAGAGAGAGAGAGAGGCGGAGACACAGGCAGAGCGGGAAGTAGGCTCCATTCAGGGAGCCCGATGTGGGACTCTATCCCTGGGTCTCCAGGATCAGGCCCTGGGCTGAAGGTGGCACTAAACAGCTGAGCTACCCGGGCTGCCCTTGTATGTATTTTCTTGATTGTTATATATGCCACTAAGTTTTAGGGTGGTTATTAGGCCTTTAGTAACCAAACCCTGATTTGTACCTGGACACACTGTAATGCAACTGGAAGACCACATTTCTTGGCTTCTGCTTCAGGGAAGAGTGGCGAATCTGACTAAATTCTGGATAAGGACATGTTGTGTGATGTTTCTAGGAAGTCACCATAAAAGAGAGGGGGCAGGCCCTTTTCTCCATTCCTCAAATTTGATGGTTGGAACAGATGTGATGGCTGGAGCTCTAGCAGCCACACTGAACCATAAAGACATGAATCACGGGGTGCCTGGGTGGCTCAGTCGGTTAGGCATCTGCCTCTGGCTCAGGTCATGATCCCTCAGTAGGGAGTCTGCTTCTCCCTCTTGCTCTGCCCCTCCTAGGGAGCACTAGGGAGAGCTCTCTCTCTCTCTCAAATAAATAAATAAATACAATCTTTAAAAAGAGAGACATGAATCACATCCTAGAGATGGCACAGTGGCAAACTAGAAGGTGCCTGGATCGCTGTCGACTTTATAGAGCTGTTATACTCCAGCTATGAACCTCCTACTTCACACATATTTTATATGAGAGGGAAATAAACCTCTTATCTAATTTAAGCCATTGTCTTTTTTCTATTCTGTGCAGCTGAACCTAATCCTGACATAGGGCAAGACCAAATTCTGTATGAAGCAGGTTACCTTACCTTTGTGATGGGAGCCTGTGTCACAATGATTCATTTACACACTTTATGAGAATCCTGCTTCAGGGGCAGCCCCAGTGGCCCAGTGGTTTGGTGCTGCCTTCAGCCCAGGGCATGATTCTGGGGACCAGGGATCAAGTCCTGTGTTGGGCTCCCTGCCTGGAGCCTGCTTCTCCCTCTGCCTGTGTCTCTGCCTCTGTGTGTGTCTGTGCCTCTTATGAATAAATAAATAAAATCTTTTTAAAAAAAGAATCCTGCTTCAGGATCCAATTGTGAGCAAAATCAGACATGCTCCTTACCTCCATACAGATTACAGTTAATCTAATAATTGGAAAGCACATGGAAAACCGTAACTGTGACCAGCTCTTGACAGACAGGCTCCTGGTGCCAGGAGAGCCCAGAATGTGGCCGTTGCCAAATCAAGGAGTCAGGGTCTGGAAGTGAGGTTTGAGCTAAGATCTGAAAGGCCCGTGTGAGTGAATTCATTGATGAGGGTACAGAAGAACATTCTGGGCAGAGGTCATAGCATGTAGGGAAGCATGGCAAGTAAAATGGGAAGAAAGATGATGTGGCTGGAGCCAGGACAATGAAATGAGTTTGGTGTGCATGAGGCTGGAGAGGGCAGCAGATGAGAGGACATAGGAGGTCATGTATGTGTCTTGTCTATTTTCAAATCACTGTTAGGCTGACAAGTGGCAGTGGTCTGAAAGAGAAGATGGTAGCAGAGGAGATGGAGAGAAGGAAAAAAATAGGCACTACTTCTCATTCTCACTCTTGGGCTTGGGTCCTTGACTTTGGTTTTTATTTGTCATCAAGAGAGAGGCTGGATTGAATTAACTCCTTAATGTTTGGTGGAATCAGGCACATTTGATAGGATATGGATTGGCGTGCATGAGACTCAGTGACAGTAGTGGTTCAAAAAGGTTGGAAGCTTATTTCTCTTTTATACAAAAATTGGAGCTGATATAGTGGATCTACTTCAGGAAGTCATCAAGGTCGCAGTCGCCTTCTATCTTGCTGCTTTTTGTCCCTAGCATGTCGCCTTCATCTGTGTGACCCAAGATAGCTCTTAACATTCCAGGCAGTGGGAAGGAAGGAGAGGGAAGAGGCCACATTTCTCCCCTTTAGGGGCACAGGTTAGGAGTTGCCCATATTGCTGCTTCTTATATCTCAGTGACCAGAACTTAGACACATTGTCATACCTAGCTGCAAGGGAGGCCTGGAACTTTAGTATTCATTCTATATAGTTACATGCCTCACAAAAACTAGAGACTTCTAGGGCCGTAGAGCACTAAAGGGAGAACTACTTCTTTTTTTTTAATAAATTTATTTTTTATTGGTGTTCAATTTACCAACATACAGAATAACACCCGGTGCTCATCCCGTCAAGTGCCCCCCTCAGTGCCCATCACCCATTCACCCCCACCCCCCGCCCTCCTCCCCTTCCACCATCCCCAGTTCGTTTCCCAGAGTTAGGAGTCTCTCATGTTCTGTCTCCCTCCCTGATATTTCCCACTCATTTTTTCTCCTTTCCCCTTTATTCCCTTTCACTATTTTTTATATTCCCCAAATGAATGAGACCATATAATGTTTGTCCTTCTCCGATTGACTTACTTCACTCAGCGGGAGAACTACTTCTGTGAGCCAAATCTACCCATGCCCATTCCTTTACGTATGGGCTCTGGCTGCTTTGGTACTATAAGAGCCCTTGGTTCCCCAGCACGTTGAGAGTCTGAGGGCCAAAAGGACCCGTTCTATCTTAGTGTGTGGGCTGTCTGGTAGCCTTAGCTTCTCCCATGTCACCAGCACAAAGGACTGACTGTGGGAATCATAGTGGCCCTGGGGGAGGAAAGCTAGTTCCCCATAGGGCTCTAGATTCCCCAGCACAAGGGCTGGCCAGTGCCCCAAAGGCTCCCATCCACCTGTGATTCCAATACAGGTGGAATTGGGGTCTCTGAGCACCAGCTTGTTGGTAGGTTTGGGGCTGGTAGGTAGGGAGGTCCTCCCATAACAGAAAAGGACCTTCATTCCTTAGCACACATGTGCTGAAGTTGGAAGGACCTTCAGTTCTCCAGCAGGCATGCAAGTAGGTGCCTAAAGAACAGATGGAGTCAGGAATGTCGGTAGGCTGGTGACCCAAAAGGCCCGATGATACCAGCACAAGGCCAGACAGTGACTGGAAACACCTCCGGGTCACCAGTGCACAGTAGGGATGGTGGTTGAAAGAGTTGACTCAATAGCTCACAGGCTGGCTGACACCCAGAGAGGCCCTAGGCTCCCCAGGGCTGGACACCTGTACAACTGCCAAAAGTGCTCACCAGCAACCCACAGGCAGACTGATATAGCCAGGTGATCTTTTATTTCCCAATCTGTGGGCAAGTGGGAGTAGGGGGACTGGACGTGAACGAAATGACACGTGGAACCCCCGCAGGTAGCCAAAAAGGCCTCTTGCTTCCTCAAAACTTGGTTGGTGTGAAAGCAAGAAGGGCTCTGAACTCTACTGCGCGTGAGGCTTGTATCCTGGCCAAAAGGGCAGGCTGGGGGCCAGAATGACCCGCAGAATCCACGCAGGGAGTCAAGCTGGCGACCAGAAGGCCCTGTGGGACACCAGCTCACTGGAAAGAGGGTCACCAAAAGGCGTTTGTCTTCCACAGCACTCTGAAGCCTGAGGGTGGAAGGTGTGTTGCTCTGTCCACTGCAAGCCGGGTGATGGTACGTGGGTAGCAGGCAGGGAGCAGGATGCCCCAGCAGGCTGGAGGGATGGTGGCCGAGAGGGCTCTCACTTCCTCAGCACACCGGCAGGTTGTTTAGCAGAAAAAGCTCATGGCTCCACACTGTGCCAGAGCGGTAAAGTGGCCAAAAGGGATCATCTCATTGATCTCATTTCCACAGCGCGTGGGCAGGCTGAAGGTCGGCTAGCCCTCTATTCCCTAGCACAAGGACCGGTTGGGAGAACCAAATGACCCGTGGAACCCTAATGGGTGGGCCCCTTTGTGACCGGAAGATTCCTTGCAATCAGGGAGGGATGGTGGCCCCAAAGGATTTTCACGTTCACAGTAAACTTGCGTCCTGGGGCTAGAAGGGCTCTCAGCTCAGTAGCCTGTGAGGCCCATATGGCGGCCAGAAAGGCTTTCGCTTCTATCGCTAGCTGTCCCCTGATGGCCGGTTGGCTCTCTGTTTCCCAGCACAAAGGGTCAAAGTGACGGGCGGAACCCCAACGGGTGGCCAGGTTTCAGACGGTAAGGTCACGCAGGACACCAGCACCCCGGTCGGATGGTGGTCGAAAGGGCTCATTTTTCCTTAAGACGCGGTAGATGTGACGGCACGTAGGGCCATCGGCTCTGCAGCACTCAAAGCCGGTTTTGTGGCCCGAAGGGCTTTCAGTTGCGCAGTGACCGAGAGGATAATGGCTGGAATAACTCATCGTTCCCAAGTACAGACAAAGGCTGGGGGCCAAAATGACCTGCGGAACCCATGTAGGGAGTCAGATTGGTGACCGGAAGGCCCCGGAAGACACCAGAGTGCAGAAAAGATCATCTCCAAAAGGTATTGGTTTTCCACAGCACTGTGGAGACCTGAGGCCTTTCAGTTTCCAATTCCGGTGCAGCCTGGGATCATGAAGAAGCTGCCCATTGGTGCATTACGGGCAGACTGGCAGAAGGGCCTCCGATCGAACTCTGCAGATGAAAAGCAGTGGGCAGGCGGAAAGGTGCTGGATGCACCACCAGGCTGGAAGGATGGTGGCCGACGAGGTTCTCACTTCCTCCTCGCAAAGGCGCGTCATTAGCAGGAAGAGTGCTGCGCTCCACACTACACCAGACCTGTGAGGTAGCCCAAAAGGATCTCATTTCCCCAGTGTCCCCGCAGACTGCTTGGTTTCCCAGCACTTGGGCAGGTTGAGGGACCAAATGACCCGCGAAACCCTATCAAGTGGGCGTGTTTGCGACCGGAGGAGTATCCTCAAGTGGGGCAGGAGAAGGATGGTGGCCCAGAGGCTTCTCCCTTGAACAGTGCACGTGGGGCCTGGGGCGAGAAGCACTGTGGTTTTTCCCATCGTGCAAGGCCCGCAGCGGCACCAAAAGGACCTTACATTTCCTCAGCACAGGCAGGCTGACGGTGATGGATCCTCTGTACCCCTGCTCGCAGTCAGCCTCACACTGCCTTGTCTCCGCCACTAGCCTTTGTTGGTGATTGCAGCTTTGTGAGTCCCTTCTTTGAGGTGTGCTTTTTGCGCACTCGACTTAAAAGAAGACCTTGGGCTTAGGTTGCCGACAGCAGAGGCAGAGAGCATGTGTAGTTCGAGCTTTTTAAAAAGCCCCCAGGGATTGTCAGAAGGACACAGTGGTTCCTTATTCTGGTTAGTGTCTTAGTGTCTGCTGCCCCGCTCCTTTTCTCCACGAACTGTGAACCAAAGTAAGTAAGACCGCATTGATCTTTTAGCTTCATAGAGATGGCAGGGTGTTGTGGAGACCTGAACCAGATGACCCCACAAGTCATTGGTGGTCATGAGCCTATGTATTGTGCAGCAGTAGTAGTTTGTGCTGTGAAAATAAACAGCCCGGGATCTGCCCTATTGTGGGGGTCACAGAAGACTTCCTTGAGAGATGAACAGGAGCTGTTATCTACAACGATATCTAGACCAGTGATTCTTAAACTTGAGCGTGAATCAGAATCACCCAGAGTACCTGTAAAACATGAGTGGCCGGGCTTCCGTCCTGAGTATCTCTTTCAGCAGGTCTGGGGTGGAACTGATGATTGGGCGTTTCTAACATGTTCCCAGGTGATGCTGATGGTGCCTGCCTTTTGGGGACCATGCTTTGGGAACCACTTATCTGGGCCATATCTCCCCAGGCTGTGCTGCGGCACAGTGCTGAAGGTGGGTTATAGGCCAGCTGACAAATTGCTCTCAACTCTCAGGGGCAGCCAGACTTGGGGGCTGGGGCCGAACCCAAGGATGCTCATTTCCTGCTGTGCATGGTCTCGTCCAATTCTCCAGCATGCTCTGCAGGCATTATGCTGACTTACTGTGAGAGTCAAAAGGTTGGTTGGGGAGAGACTGACCTGGTTAGATGTGGTGAGGGGGCAGTGGTAAGTGTCAGGTGGAGAGAAGAGTTTATCTGAGAACTCTACAGCAGGAAAGAAGGCTGCATCTTCAAAGAACTGAGGGAAGGCCCATGAAGGTGTAGAGCAGAGAGTCTGGGTAAGATGGTACTAAGAGAATTTGGAGGCTCAGCTCATAAAGAATTTGGAGGACCTCAGGAAGGACCGCAAACAATGGGACACCAGTGGAAAATTTTAATCAAGGGAATGATTTGGCAGGATAGAAATATTAGCATGTGGGAAGACCAATTAGGCAATGACTGAATAGTCTAGGATGGCAATCATGGTGGTTTTGTCCAAGGCAGATAAAGTGAACACGGAAGCACTGGAAAGATGTTTTGAAGGCAAATCACTAAAACTTGGTGATTCTTGAATGTAGAGGTTGAAGGATAAGGGAGTGATCTGATAGGATTCTCAGGTGATTCTCAGATACCTTGAAATCATAATTTTTATTCTTAGGTAAACCACATTGGTGATCAGATTTGGAAAGCAGTTTTGGAGATGCTGAATAGAGGCCAGAAGCATATTTTATTTAAGTCAGTGATTAGGACTGTCTACTCTTTTTGCTAGACATAAAATGTCATGTTTTTATTGCATGGATTTTCTTGTCTCTCTCTTTTTTGATTTTCAACTGAAGCCAAGAATCTGAGTTTTTACCACAAAATGGCTTGGTTTTAAATGTTGGCTCAATTTATTTTTTTTTGAATTTTTATTTATTTATTTATGATAGTCACACAGAGAGAGAGAGAGAGGCAGAGACACAGGCAGAGGGAGAAGCAGGCTCCATGCACCAGGAGCCCGACGTGGGACTCGATCCCGGGTCTCCAGGATTGCGCCCTGGGCCGAAGGCAGGCGCCAAACCGCTGCGCCACCCAGGGATCCCCATGTTGGCTCAATTTAAAGAATTGATATGGGCCAAAGGAAACATACATATATTATAACTGGCTCATTTGCTACCAGTTGGTTGTGTCTGTTGATGAGTGAGAAGGGAAGAGTGTCTCAGATCAAGCCTCAGAGGAATCCAGTTGAATGAAATTCAAAGGTCTGGTAGAGAAGGCTGTGGAGTGGCCAGAGAGGTCAAACCAGGAGAGATGGGGTCTTGAAAGCCAAGACAAGAGGTTGTTCAGTCTTCAGTGCTCTCTGGTATCCCAATGCTTCTAGGATGAATGCAAAGAAACTACTAGTGGGTAGATAATGTTTTTGGAAATGACTGTGGTGGAAAATGTTTGTGCTGTGATCCCTTTTCTCTTTAGAGGACAGGGCTTCAAGACAATTAAAGAGTGCTTCAATTCACATGGAAAGCCTTATAAACTCTGTCATGAATTCCTTTCCTTTCGCTGTCCCAACCTCACTGACTTTATAATTAAAGATACCTTGTTTTAGGGGTGCTTGGCAGGCTCAGTCAGTAGAGCATGCTACTGTTGATCTGTGGGGTCCATGTTGGGCGTAGAGATTACTGGAAAAAAATGAAAAAAAAATCTTGTTTTAACCTTGAGTTGTAATTTGTTTTGATCCAGGGAGAGAGAAAATTCAGCTCTTTGGAGGGAGGGTATTGTCAGTGCACAAAAAACCGTAGGATTTGTTTCCAGGGCTTCTTTTTGCTAGGAAAATAACCTTGAGTTAAAATTTAGAATGATAAACTGAATTACGGGGACACCTAGGTGGCTCAGTGGTTGAGCATGTGCCTTTGGCTAGGGCGTAATCCGGGTCTGGGATCCAGTCCCACATTGGATTCCCCACAGGGAGCCTGCATCTCCCTCTGCCTGTGTCTCTGCTTCTCTCTCTGTGTCTCTCATGAATAAATAAATAAAATCTTTTTAAAAATAAAGCTAAATTATGTATCAGAGAGCATCACATCTCAGTTCTGTAGATTTCGATTATAGTTTAATAGAAAGAGTACTTCCGGAGTAGGAATAAGGCGGCCTTACTGTATGGCCTCAGGCAAGTCACTCATCTTTGTCTTAGCTGTAAATGAGAATACTCATATCTCTATTCACACTAGATGGGCTTGTTATATGGATCCAAAAAATAAAAATGAAAGTACTTGAAAGTGACTTAAAAATGTCAAAGTGTCAATATGAAATATCAACATAGTAAATCAATATAAGGTTGAATTGCTGCTCTAAAAGTTGAGAAGGACCCTCAATACAGATATTCACAAATTATGTTACCCAGTAGTTGCTTCCATATGCTAATCATGAGAAAACAGCTGCATTAATTTATCATCCAAACCAGGACACTTTTTAGTGTGAAAAGGGGCACTATTAATAGTTCTCTGGGACAACAGGCAAAACTCAGGAATGTTTTGGGTGCAGTGGAACCCATGGTTCTCCAGGCATCGATTTGTCAGGTGGTGTGGTGACATCGTGTCTGTGTATGCAAAATGCTTTTTTTCTCCTAAAAACTCATTCACTTGGATATGTTATAAGGACACAGCAGTTTCACAAATGGAAACCTGGCCTAAACGAAAGCAAAGAAAATAATCAGCACATTAGGTACCATCTTTGCTTCTAAAGGGCATTTAGGAATTCATCAGAAGGATGTGCTTTGGTCTAGTGTTCTCAATTTTAATGAAGTAATTTGTTTTTTGACTCTTAGAGGGGACTGTGGTAGGTGAAAAGAAGATTGGAGAAGTCTTTACTGAGGAAGGGAAAATATTAAATAATGGGATTAGCACGCAAAACATGGTAGGTTCAGTAGTGTTGTATCCCAGGCAAACTAATGTACAATGCATTTATATTCTCATGCAAGTAGATGAGGTACAATGGTATGCACAGAATTTGAATGTTTCAGTGATTCATTTGGAGCCTGGCTACAGCTCTAGCTAGCCCCTTTAGGCTGCGGTGATTTGGGGATTGGTGGGTGAGATTAACAGAACAATAATTTACATAGGTTTTCATCTGATGAGTTTTTATGGTTCTCAAGTTGGAGGTGGGTTTCATACCTTTTCAGAAGTCTTGCTGGAATGTGATTGAATCGCGATGGCAGCTGATGTACTATTAGAAGACACTGCTAAAGATGGACATTTCTCAGTAATCAGGTAAGTAGGCAAGCTGGCCTTTGTTCTCTGCATAATCTGAAGCGCTCTCGGATCTGCGGCACAGCACATGAAAAGCAGCACATCTGAATTGACAAAGAGATCTTTATTTCTCTTCCACAATGCACAGAAAAAAGGTGGAAAGAGAATTGGGGGTGTGAATTTATTTCTTTGGGAGTGCATGCCATCAGTTTGAGCAAAGGAAATGCTAATGGAAGTTGTGTTCCTGCCTTGTGACTGCGTTTCCTGTCTCACGTTGTTGTATTATGTTTTTGTGCTGGGTCTGGGTCCAGAAGCACAGCCTCCCACTCGGTGGAGGGGTGGAGCAGCACAGAGAACAGCTGCCTGGGAGGGAGGAGGGATCCCTGCTGGCTCCAGCTCTGCCCGTGACTGAAAGGAATAAGCCCCTAGCCAGTCTGGGAGAGAGTTTCCCCATTTTGAAAAGCCACATATAGAGAGATAATTGAGACCATAATAATATGATTTACATGCTAAGCCTTTGACTTTGTTGAAAGTAGCCATCTAAGTATTTCCTTTGGATAAGCTGTTAGTATAGTATTTATTTATTTTCAGGACCAAAGTTCTGTCACCTTCTCTTATGTAGGTGACCCTGCTGAAGTCAGTGGAAGCATCTTGGGTACATTCAGATACTGACTTTGGTTTGGTGAAATAGCAGTGATTGGAGACACTTTTTTATGTCAGTTTAAGTAACTGACCGATAAAAACAATTAATTCTTGTTTCATTGTGATATTTTGAACTTTTTCTGGCTGCCCTAATTTGGTGTCATGATAATGGCTCTATTCACAGCAGTAGCATTTTTTTGTTGTTGTGTTGTTATAGGTCCCATATGGTGGCTCTTATACCAGATGGTAGAGATTTATTGACTACTATTTATCCAGTTTGATTGATTGATTGATTTTTATCCAGTTTGATTTAAAGGCTTTACATTTACTTTGGGAAAACCAGAGTTCATTGGAACTCCTTTGTTCATTCGTACAAGCACAACTTTCTATTAGCCTTCCAATCTTTTTTTTTTTTTTAAACTGAAAAGCAGTAGCCTTCTAGTCTTAAAGATGTTTCACCTCAGATACCTGTAGCAGTTAGGGCAGCTCTTAGTACACTTGATCACATAAAGATGATGATCATCGTGGGTGAAGCCACAGCTGGGATGGGGAGTGGGGTGGGGCATCTCAGAGCCAGTCGCCAGCCTTACACACAGCCAGTCATTTCACAAGTGGGCCTTGAACTCATCCATTGAATCAGGTATTTTGTAGGCTCTGGAAATCCCAGAGGGAAAGCTGATGAATCCTGTTCAATATAGGCCTGTCAGTTAAAAGGTACCTACTTCCTAACCCACTCCTTGGTAGTGCTTTGGAGCTCTGTGAAGGGAGCAACCCTTCCTGGGGAGCATGGGAAGGTTTAGAGCCTTTTGTCCTTTAGTAAAGAAGTCTTTTTCTCTTTTAAGCACAGAGCGCTCAGCACAGCACCAGCAAGAATCTGAGTGGATATTGAGGTGTACACATTTCTACTAGATGGCTCTTAATTTGATATTATGTGTGGAAGGGTCAGAGTTAACCACGGTGGTGTTCAGTTCAATTCCTGGGGCTTCCAGTTTCTCTTGCCTTCTTTAGAAACCATTTCCTGGTGTTCTAATTCTGTATCTTGCCAAGTAGCGAGAGCTCAGAGGAAAACCCCGGAAGTAGCTTGTGGTGAAGTTTCAAGTTTTTTGGCTCTTATCCAAACACTCGTGAGCTTCATTTGTGTTCACATATAAGAAAAGCCAACCCAGATCTCCTAATAATGTTTTATTTAGTGCTTAAACTTTAATTGCAGGGTATAAATGATACCATTAGGAACCGATATCAATACTAATGCCACCTATATTATTATTTACTCGGCTGAAAACTAAGCTTGTTGAAATATATTTATTAACACTGCACCCTAGAACTACACATTTAAAGCTTAATTCTGTGGCTGTTCATGAATTCTCAGCATACTACAATGTTGGGGTTTCCTAGCTTGGGATAAATTCATTATGAAATTCGAGTGATGAAGCATGTTAGGGCACTTCTTGTTTCAGCTAACAAATGCAAGCCAAGCCGCTTTATTCAGAGGATGAGGCACCCTTTGTGGAATTCTAGCCCTTTTAGCCAACAAACAGTTAAATTCAGCATTTATGATGTATAAACTTTGCTCCTTAGCATTAAAATGTGCCTTATTCATTCCTTAGATTTCTCTTTCAACCATGGCTATTGTTTGTCACTAACAGCTAGCTTTTGTGAAGTTAATAAATGTGCATAATAAGGACATAAAGGTATGGAGAAGTAATACTGTAATCCTTTTGTTTGGATAATCAGTCTAATGTATGCAAATTAAACCTTATTAGTACTAGGGTTTTGTGTCTGCTTATCAAAATGTGCCATTTTCATGAAAATTGGAAGTCCATTATATAAAGTTATTATTAACAATCATTTAGGAATTATATACGGTATGCAAATTAAAGTTGATTACAACTAATTAAGGGCTTTCTTTGTTATTTGACCTTGTCTGCTTTTTATGTAAATATGTTTCTTTTGGTCTGGCATATTTTTAGACTCAGAAAAGTATATTAAGACAAGTTACATTATGTATTTTTTAATATATCTTCGTGCTGCCATTGTGTGTGCCCCTCATTTTACAGAGGCACACATGAGATGGAGAGCCAAGCATCTTGCCGTCTTGAGATGGCTCTCTAGGTGAGTAGAATTTCAGAAATAGAAAACAATCACATGTCCAAGTCTCTTCAATAAGTTTAATGGAATATGAACACAAATCCAGTATAACATATAAACAGTCTTCATGCCAGAATGCCCTTGTTTTCCACTATGTATTGACTTCCATGAGTCTTGGGTTGTAGATTTCCAAATGGAGCTAAGTAATAAGTGATCATTACTGGCTTACAAGGTGCCCTGCAAAACCTAATTGTTACCCATGAAGGCATTCAGCTAAGGATGAGTTACTTCACCACTGAGAGTGTAACAGGTCCAGTACCAGTGGCCTTTAGGATGAACTGTGTGCTCCCTTTGAAAATAAGGGAAGAATTTCTCTTCTCATCTGACAAAGAGGAAACACTTGAGGTGAGGCTTTTTAGCACTTATTAAATCATATTTTTCCTTCAGTGGAATTGTTCTAGTTGTTTCCCATGAACAAAGAAGCTTGATACAGTGGCTGGAGCAAAGGATCCTGGGGCACTAGGTTTAATTGTGTGATAGAAAAGACCAGTTAATCAATAGCTTTCCATTTGCCTTAAAATATATGGGTAGGAAAAGGAATGGTGATAATACACAACCCAAGAAAAGAGACAGTGTATCTTTTACACACAGTATCTAGATATTTAAAAGAGGCAAACTGCAAAACTGTTTAAAAGAGAAACCAGGAACCAAATCACCATTGAATTCATCCAAATTTTGAACATTTTCTGTTATTTTTCTGCTTTGAGCAGTAAGTTTATATATTTATTTTTGAACAATAACGGTTTAATTTTTGAAAAATGTCATTCAAACTCTTACAAAGGGATTGAAAACAAACTTGTAGTTGAAGTATTATATAGAAACAGAAAAGTGCACATAGCATAAATTTACAGCTTGTTAAAGTTTCACAAACTTGATCCCCTGATGTAACCAGGACCCAGCTCAAGGAACAGCACATTAACAGTACTCCAGTAGCCTGTTTTTTTTTCATAAGTCAGGTGACAGTATACGTGTGGGTCTGTTTCCAGTCTGTCTCTGGGAGAATTGACATCTCTACAATATCAAATCCTTCAGTCTATGAACATGGTATATCTTTTATAAAGGGAAGCTTTATGATTCATTGGTCTCCCTGGAAAACACAGGAAAATCAAGAAGAGAGAGACTAAGTTCATATATTTCTCTGGAATTTGGATGCTCCCTGCACAGAGTAGAGTCCCACTGCACCAAGCTATCTAGGAAGGATGTGGGTATGCTGCTGGACTTCATGGAGTGGATGAGGCTTTCATGTGGAACCTCCAGTTTTCTAGGCACTGCATGCTTTCATCACCCTCTCACCACAGGTGTTCTGGCTCTCCCTCCACAGGGTATTTTGGCGTTTCTTGATACTTTTGCTCCAGTTCCTGTGTGGGGAGTTTTCAGTATAATACAGAGAACAGTGCTTTTGATAGCCTTCCACTTAAGGTACAGGGCTCCTAGCAAACACTGTTCTTGTTCCGAAAGGAAACAAAATTTGTCCTTCTCAGGGTCAGACTGTGCCCTGCTGAAATGTATAAACCATGATTTGGTTTTTATGTTTCTAGAGACCTTTTTTTTTTTCTGATAGTTCCAGATATTTTTCATTCCCCATAGCAGGATGTAGAACACTGGAATTCCTATCTCCATGGAATTAAAAAAAATAAAAAATCCTTATTTGCACCATGGCTCAATAGGTACAAATGGAAAAATGATCTCATGATAGTGGCCTCACAGATAATACAGGCTGTGTCTGAATTGTACCATAATAAAGGTGCTGCTGTGGGTGCAGCTTTCCGCCTTCTAAGAAGATCCTTTGCTCTTGGAGGAGTTGCTGGGTGTGCCTGGAGAAGCTCCAAAAAGGTTAATAAGTGCTTGTGGTAGCAAGAGAAGGAAGATTGAAAGAGAACCCAGGAAATTCTCACAATAGTGTACGGAAAAGGAGGCGAGCGCCAAGTCTCTAGTCTGCCTTGAGAACAATGTAGAGAAACAAACACAAGGAGAGGTGTGGGTGACGCCCCCTGCTGTCAGGTGACTGGCTGTGTAATCCGCACTTCCTTTCCCACGCACTGACTGCTTCTGAGCCTGGGGATGGGAGAAAGGGAGGCTAACCCATGTCTTCTCTCCTGGTCTTCTGCAAATGGAAACAGTGGGCTGGACTGACTACAGACAAGCCGTAACAGCCCCGAAGAACAGGGTCCCGAAAGTCACCATTTTGCTTTAGAAGGTTTATTATTTTACATTTCTCAAAATAACACGGTAAAATTACAGGCAACACAAACAAGATTCAAGCCATGTGAGTCTTTTAATTCAGGCAGAATTTAATGTGTAATTAAGATTAATTATACCATAATGGAATTGTAGACACATGATTATTGCATCATATTCCTTGCAGACATGCATCTTGCTTTCACATCATTCTGGCTTCTGTAGTCGAGGAGCGTGCTGCGTGGCAGAGCAATGGAATTCGGCTGCATTTTGCAGGATGTGTTTGTTACAAGGTCATTTTGGGAGTTAATTTCATGCCGGTGCTCATTTCAGAAGTGTTTGAAATATGCCCAAATATGATGGCCTTGAAAAATACTGCCTTTTGGTTTGTTTTGAGAAGAAGCCAAGCCCTAAACCTCTGTTCAAAGCTCAAAGCATTTGTGTTAATGGAGTTTAGAACATCACCTGAGTGTTGGTGTTCGTGAATTGTGTGTGAAGTGTTTGGATTGTGCATAAAAGTAAAAAGAATTTATTTCTCAGTCATAAATTCAAAATATGGGTGAAAGTCTGGAAATGATTTATTTTACTTTTTAAAGATTTTATTTATTTATTCATGAGAGACACACAGAGAGGCAGAGACATAGGCAGAGGGAGAAGCAGGCTCCATGCAGGGAGCCCGATGTGGGATTCCATCCTGGGTCTCCAGGGTCATGCCCTGGGCTTGAGGCAGACACTCAACCACTGAGTCACCCAGGTGTCCCTGGAAATGATTTAGAATAGGTGACTTCTTGAATCAGAGGGGAAGATGGGCTACACTTTCACAAGCAGTTTTGACTCTCTTGTTAGAAAAAGAAATTCAAAGAAGGAATTTCATTATATACTAAGTATATTACTTAAATATATAACAAATACAAAAACTTTCAATCAATACTTCAGCCTGCATAATTGGGCCTGGAGGAAGAATTTTCTTTGCTTCAGTTTCTTTGTTGTGATTTCAGGACTGAAAGGGAATATTTCTCAAATATGAGTAAATTACATCTCCTTTTGTTGTGTAATTAATTATATATTTTTTATTATGGAAGTTATCAGACATACATAGACCTTTATAAAAGAAAAACTTGGTCTCTAGTGTTGACTTAAAATTAATTTTGTTATCTGCTAACATAACATCAGTTATAACTCCTGCTTTTACCTCTTATACAAGTATAAAGCCAAATGAGCAACTTACATAAAACACTAGCAGTTACTCAAAACATTAAATTTTTTCCCATAACATTTAAAATAATAACATTGATTTAAAGAATGATGACATTTTTCTGAAACTACTATTTAAGTGTTCTTTTTTTCACTAGTTCATAATTTAAGCAATCTTATTCTGGCTGAAATGATTATAAATTCATCTGAAATCTAGCACAATTAAGAAGGATAATAGCCTTTCACTATAAGGCAGACTATCCAGGTGACCCAAGACATTTGTTAAGATGATCATCTAAATCAGGGATCAGTAAACTTTTTCTTTTTTTTAAGATTTTATTTATTTATTCATGAGAGACATAGAGAGGCAGAGACACAGGTAGAGGGAGAAGCAGGCTCCCTGTAAGGAGCCCGATGTGGGACTCGATCCCAGATCCTGGGATCACGCCCTGAGCAGACTCAAAACTGCTGAGCCACCCAGGTGTCCCAGTAAACTTTTTCTGTAGGGTACCTGACAGTAAATATTTGGCTCTGATGGCCAAATGGTCTCTTGTAACTCCTCAACTACTGCTATCGTACTGTGAAATTAGCCATAGATAAGTAAGAGAATGGGTTTAGCTGTGTTCCAGTAAAACTTTATTTACAAAAGTGAATGAAAGGTGACATTTGGCCATGAGGATATAGTTTGCTAACCCCTGATCTAAATGAAAATTAAGAATTAAAAATTCTTGGGACATCTTTGCAGACCCCCATTTGAAAAACAATCTAGGGCAGCCCGGGTGGCTCAGTGGTTTAGCGCCGCCTTCAGCCCAGGGCGGGATCCTGGAGACCCCAGATCGAGTGCCACGTCAGGCTCCCTGCATGGAGCCTGCTTTTCTCTCTCTCTCTCCCTTTCTCTGTCTCTCTGTGTCTCTCATGAATAAATAAATAAAATCTTTAAAAAACAGAAAAAAAGAAAAACAATCTATATCCTAAATTTCTGATTCTTTATAAGAGGGGTATGTTTGTGTGTTTATTTATTTATTTATTTTTAGCAAGAGGGAAAGAGAACAGAGAGAGTGTGAGTGGGGGAAGGGTAGAAGGAGAGGGAGAGAATCTTAGGCGGGTTCCATGCTGAGCATGGAACCCAACATGGGCTCATCTTATGACCTTGAGATCATGACCTGAGCCAAATCAAGAGTTGGACACTTAGCTGACTGAGCTATCCAGGTGCCCCTGTGTGTATTTTTTTTTAATTTTTAAAAGATTTTATTTACTTGAGAGAGAGAGAGTACACACACATGCTTGTGAGCAGTGGGGAGGGGCAGAAGGAGAAGCACACTCCCCTTCCCCTTGAGCAGGGAGCCACATGCCAGTATCAAACACTGGACCCTGCCATCATGACCTGAGCCAAAGCAAGACGCTTAACTGACTGAGCCACTTAGGCGCCTAGTTGTGTGTGTATTTTAAATTAGATTGTCAAAAATTATACAAGTTAAAACGTTCTTATTTTGACAAGTAAAACAATTCAGAGATATATAAAGACAATGTTCTTAATCTTTCCTCCATTTTCTCCATTTCTAACCATCATCAGATGGAAAATATTAATAGCTTAATTCATGTGAACACTTTTCCTGATAGTTCGACAGATCGATAAAAACATATAAATTGTCTCTTTTCCCCACTCATTGTTGAGCCTCTTCTATACGTGTTTCTTAGTATTTAAAAAACCACCAAAAACCTAGGTAATACCTTATCTATCCATTTAGACCAATAGACATAGATCTGTTTTTCCTTTCACTTTTTATTGTGAAAAGGTGAAACAATAGTAATGAATGCCTATATAACTTTCATCTAGATTCATTTATTGTTAACATTTGACTATATCTGTGTTCATGCTCCCTCCCATCCCCAGTGTTAGGTTGAGCTGTGTAAAGTTGCCAATACTCAACTGTTTCTGACATTACAAAAATGGCACTTTAATATAGTGCAAACTAATATTTATTTTTTCTTGAATATTCCTGAATGATCTGAGACAAAGTAAATTGGACATTATGACATTTCACCCATAAATATGTTAAGTATATATTTTGTAAAAAAAAATGCACCTTCTCATACATCCTCACAAGACTTAGAAAATCAACAATTTCCTATCTTTTTTTTAAGATTTTATTTATTTATTCATGAGAGACACACAGAGAGAGAGAGAGGCAGAGACACAGGCAGAGGGAGAAGCAGGCTCCATGCAGGGAGCCTGATGTGGGACTCGATCCCGGGCCTCTAGGATCACACCCTGGGCTGCAGGCAGCGCTAAACTGCTGCGCCACCAGGGCTGCCCAATTTCCTGTCTTTTTATATTTAGTTTATATTCACATTTCCCCAATTATGCCTAAAATCTCTTTATAGCTAGTTTTTTTTTTGGAACCAGATTCCAGTGAAAGTGCACACATTACAATGAGTTTTATGCCTCTTTAATCTTTTTTTATTTTTTATTTGTTTATTTTTTTTATTGGAGTTCATTTTGCCAACATATAGCATAACACCCAGTGCTCGTCCCATCAAGTGCCCCCCTCAGTGCCTGTCACCCAGTCCTTTAGTCTTTTTTAAACTCAGAATAGTTACCTTTTTTTTTTTCTTAATCTCTAACTTTGGAAAGACTACATCTGTGGTTTTGCAGAATATAGGACCTTCTCTATTTGTCTGATTATTTCCTTGCACTGTTGTTTAACTTGTCTTCTATTCCTTGTGTTTCCTGGAATTTGGCAAAATATTTGCCCAAAATTTGGCAGTGACTATAAGTAGAAAAACTCCTCCATATTTGGCAAGAATAGTTTGTAGATGATTTTCTGTATTTCTGTTGTATAACATCAGACTGCCTCACTCTTAAGTAATTTGATAACTTGGTTAAGGTAGTGACCACCAAATCTCTCTGTTGTAATAGTATGCTTTTTCCTTAGTGTTCTTTTAAAATAAGTGTAATGTTGGAAGCCTGGGTGGCTCGGTGGTTGAGCGTCTGCCTTTAGCTCAGGGCGCGATCCCAGGGTCCTGGGATCGAGTCCCACACTGGGCTCCTTGCGAGGAGCCTGCTTCTCCCTCTGCATATGTCTCTGCCTCTCTCCGTGTCTCTCATGAATAAATAAATTTAAAAAACCTTAAAAAATAAGTGTAGTGTTACATTGTATAGCCTGCTTTCATGGGTTAGGAAACTACAGTTTATTCAAGCATTCCTTTGGTTGTGGCAGTTCGTTTCCATTCTTTTACCATTGAAATGTCTCAATGAGCATTCTTGTATTTAAGTAATTCTGAAATATTGATGCTTTTATTTCTGAGGACTAGATTGCCTAATATGGATTGGGAAGGATGTGTATTTTTATTTTATAAAGGAGAGGAGAGGGAGAGAGAAAATCTGAAGCTGACTCCACACCGATCATGGAGCCCGACACGGGGCTCAGTCTCACAACCGTGGGATCATGACCTGAGCTGAAACCAAGAGTCAGATGCTTAATGGACTGAACCACTCAGGCACCCCAAGAAGGAAGTGTGTGTATTTATTTATTTGTTTATAAAGATTTTATTTATTTATTCATGGGAGAGAGAGAGAGAGAGAGAGAGAGAGAGAGAGAGAGAGAGAGAGAGAGGCAGAGACACAGGCAGGAGAAGCAAGCTCCATGCAGGGAGCCTGACATGGGACTTGATCCCAGGTCTCCAGGATCAGGCCCTGGGCTGAAGGAAGTACTAAACCGCTGAGCTATCCGTGCTGCCCAGGATGTGTATTTTTAATTTTGGCTTTTTTTTTTCTTATTTGACATTTAAAATATTTTCTTAAAGATTTTATTTTATATTTTAAAGATTTATTTATTTGTTAGAGAGAGAGAGAGGGAGCATGAGAGAAAGCAGGGGGGAGGTGCAGAGGGAGAGGGAGAGGGAGAGAGACTCTTAAGCAGGCTCTGTGCTGAGTGTGGAGCCTGATGTGGGACTTGATTTCACGACCCTAAGATCATGGCCTGAGCTGAAACCAAGAGCCAGACACTTAACTAACTACACCACCCAGGTTGCCCCTTAAAGATTTTATTTTATTTTTTAATTAAAACAATGATTAATTAATTAATTAATTAATTAATTCATTCATTCATGAGAGACACAGAGAGAGAGACGCAGAGACATAGGCAGAGGGAGAGTCAGGCTCCATGCTGGGAGCCTGATGTGGGACTTGATCCCAGGTCTCTAGGATCACGCTCTGAGCCAAAAGCAGATGCTCAACCGCTGAGCCACCCAGGTGTCCCAAAGATTTTATTTTAAAATAATCTCTACACTCAACATAGGGCTTGAACTTGCAAGCCTGAGATCAAGAGTCACACGCCAGGCACCCCAAAACATTTATTTTTAAAGATTTTGTTTATTTACTTGTGATAGACACACACACACACACACACAGAGAGAGAGAGAGAGAGAGAGAGAGAGAGAGAGAGAGAGAGAGGCAGAGACACAGGCAGAGCGAGAAGCAGGCTCCATGCAGGGAGCATGATGTGGGAATCGATCCTTGGACCCCAGAATCAGGCCCTGGGCTGAAGGCAGGCGCTTAACCACTGAGCCACCCAGGGATCCCCTCAAAACATTTTTTGACATTACAAACTTTCCAAAAAATTTGTAACATATTTCCACCAACAATAAATGAGAGTGCCTATTTCTCCAAATCTGCAATATCACTGGATATAATTGCCTTTTAATCTCTACCCCACCTCTCAACCTGATGAGTAAAAACTGGCATTTTATTTTGCATTTCTGTGACTACTAATGAGACTTTGCAACCTATTACATAATTTGTGGTCATTTATTTTATTCTTATTTTTTAATTAAAAAAATTTTAAAATTTTATTTATTCATGAGACACACACACACACACACACACACACACACGAGAGAGAGAGAGAGGGGCAGAGACACAGGCAGAGGGAAAAGCAGGCTCTATGCAGGGAGCCTGACGTCAGACTCGATCCCGGGTCTCCAGGATCAGGCCCTGGGCTGAAGGCAGCGCTAAACCGCTGAGCCACCTGGGCTGCCCTATTTTATTTATTTATTTTAAAAATATTTTATTTATTTATGAGAGACACAGAGAGAGGCAGAGACACAGACAGAGGGAGAAGCAAGCTCCTTGCGGGGAGCCAGATGTGGAATTCGATCCCTGGACCAGGATCACAATCTGAGCCCAGCAGACTTTCAACCGCTGAGCCACCCAGGCATCCCATTTGTGGCCATTTAAATATCCTATTACTATTCTTTGACCATTTCACCCAGTATTTCACCTCGTTTATGGTCTCATTTGTTATGTAAAAAATTAAGATTTCCAAAGTGTAGTAATATCTAGTGATGTCTGTCTTTTTCCTTATGGTTCTTGAGTTACTGATCTGCTTTAGAAGGTCTCCTCTGCCTTAGATAATATAGAACTATCCTAAATTTTCTTTTATTATTGTTGTGATTTGTGTTTATTACATGGTATCAGGTAAAGTTTTAGTTTTGCTTCCTTCTGGATAGTTTGGACTTATGTCAGTACCATTTATTAAATGATCCATCCTTTTGGCAAAGATTTGAAATTCCACCTTTGTAGAAATTTAAGTTTGTGGAAATTCCACTTTAGGGGATTTCTCCTCATGTGGTAAGTTCTCAGGTATTTTTGGATCTATTTCTGCTCCACTGACCTATTTATCTGTTACTGTATTAATACCAGACTTTTTATTTTCATGTTTTTCATATATACATATATATGTATATTTTTAAAGATTTTATTTATTTGAGAGAGAGTTCTCAGAGAAGCAGAGACAAAGCATGAGTAGGGGAGAGGAGGTATAGGGAGAGGGAGAAGCAGACTCCATGCTGAGCAGGGAGCTTGACGTGGGGATCCATTCCAGGACCCTGAGATCATGACCTGAGCAGAAGGCAGATGCTTAACCGACTAAGCCACCCAGACACCCCTATTTTCATGTTTTTCTAGTAACTTTTAATACTGAGTAAGATTAAGTCTTCACTGTATTTTCCTCTTAAAAATGTCCTGGTGCGGCGGCTGGATGGTGCAGTTTGTTAAGCATCCGACTCTTGGTTTTGGCTTAGGTCATGATCTCAAGGTCCTGAAATTGAGACCTGCATAGGGCTCCATGCTCAGCATGGAGTCTGGCTGAGATTCTCTCTCCCTCTCCCCCAGCCCCTCCTCCTGCTTGTGTTCTTTCTCTCTCTCTCAGATAAGTAAATAAATCTTAAAAAATGTCCTGGCAATCAGTTTATAGGCATTTATTCTTTTTTTTGAAAGATTTTATTTTTAAGTAACCTCTATACCCAACATAGGTGAGAGTGAGCCAGATGGGTACTCCAACAACCATTTATTCTTCCACATAAACTTGAAAATAGGGATCCCTGGGTGGCGCAGCGGTTTGGCGCCTGCCTTTGGCCCAGGGCGCGATCCTGGAGACCCCGGATCGAATCCCACGTCGGGCTCCCGGTGCATGGAGCCTGCTTCTCCCTCTGCCTGTGTCTCTGCCTCTCTCTCTCTCTCTGTGTGTGTGACTATCATAAATAAATAAAAAAATAAAAAAAATAAACTTGAAAATAATTTTTCAGCATTCCCAACCTACTCCTTTAGGATTCTGATTGGGATTATATTAATTGTATAGGTATATATATGTAAAAATGTGTATGTTTGTGTAATAAATCTAGGAGGAAAATAATAAATTTGGGGGAAGTTAATATTTTAATGGTTAGATAAATATATAGGTATATATAATTGACCCTTGAATAACACAGGAGTTAGTCTCCCACTCAGAAATCCCCATATAACTTTTGGGGTGCCTGGCTGGCTCAGTTTGTGGAGCATGAGACTTACCTTGGCGTTGTAAGTTAGGGCCCCATGTTGGGTGTAGAGATTACTTAAAAATAAAATCTTTAAAAGAAATTCCCTATATAACCTTTGATTCCTCAAAAACTTAACTATACATAGTGTACTGTTGACTAGAAGTGTTATTGATAACATGAACGATCATTAACACCTACTTTGTATGTTATATGTATTATATTTTGTATTCTTTATTTTAAAATCTCAGATTTCTTTTTTTAAAGATTTTTTCTTTTTATTTATTTATTTATTTTTGAAAAGATTTTATTTATTTATTCATGAGAGACAGAGAGAGAGAAAGAGGCAGAGACACAGGCAGATGGAGAAGCAGGCTCCATGCAGGGAGTCCAATGCGGAACTTGATCCCAGGACTCCAGTATCACGCTCTGAGACGCTCAACTGCTGAGCCACCCAGGTGTCCCTTTAATTTAATTTAATTTAATTTAATTTAATTTAATTTAATTTAATTTAATTTAATTTATTTTTTAAAGACTTTATTCTTGAGAGAGAGAGAGAGAGCGAGAGAGAGAGAGGCAGAGACACAGGCAGAGGGAGAAGCAGGCTCCATGCAGGGAGCCCGATGTGGGACTTGATCCCGGGACTCCAGGATCACACCCTGGGCCGAAGGCAGGCGCTAAACCAATGAGCTACCCAGGCGTCCCCCTTTTCTTTTATTTTTTAATTTAAAATCAATTTAGCATATAGTGTTTTATTAGTTTTAGAGGTACAGTTTAGTGGTTCATCATTTGCAAAAGATTTTATTTATTTGAGAGAGAGCACAGGCGAGGGGAGGGGCAGAGGGAGAGAGAGAAGCAGATTGCCTGCCGAGCAGGGATCCAGTCCTGGGGCTCCATCCCAGGACCCTAGCATCATGACTAAGCCAAAGGCAGATGTGTAAATGAATGAGCCCCTTATGTTTCGTATTATTATTTTTTAAGTTAAAGATTGTATTTACTTGAGAGAGAGAGAGCATGAGCAGGGTTGAGGGGCAGAGGGAGTGGGAGAAACCAACTCCTCACTGAGCAGGGAGCCCAGTGTGGGGCTTTATCACAGGACCCTGCAATCATGACCTAAACTGAGGGCAGGTGCTTAACTGAATGAGCCACCCAGATGCCCCTATTTTGTATTCTTTTTTTTAAAGATTTTTTATTTATTCATGATATACATAGAGAGAGAGAGAGAGAGGGAGGGAGAGAGAGAGAGGGAGAGAGAGAGGCAGAGACACAGGCAGAGGGAGAAGCAGGCTCAATGCAGGAAGCTCCACGTGGGACTCGATCCCAGGTCCCCAGGATCACACCCTGGGCCAAAGGCAGGCGCCAAACCGCTGAGCCACCCAGGGATCCCCCCCTATTTTGTATTCTTTTTTTAAAAAAAATATTTATTTATTTATTTATGATAGTCACAGAGAGAGAGAGAGAGAGGCAGAGACACAGGCAGAGGGAGAAGCAGGCCCCATGCACCGGGAGCCCGACGTGGGATTCGATCCCGGGTCTCCAGTATCGCGCCCTGGGCCAAAGGCAGGCGCCAAACCGCTGCGCCACCCAGGGATCCCCCTATTTTGTATTCTTAAGCAAGCTAGAGGAAAGAAAATATTAAGAAAGTCATGAGAAAGAGAGAATACATTTACAGCACTGTATTTAAAAAAAATCCGATTAAGTGGACCCATGGAGTTCAAACCCATGTCGTTCAAGGGTCAACTATATACTTAAAGGTATATTATTCAGAGGAAGGATTAGCAAATTACTGATAAGCCACATGACTTTGAAATAAACCAAAAGAGAGACTTGATCTTGGTGAATTTCTTGCCAAAAATATTCTCCCTTTACCAACAGTACCCAAAACTCACAAAAATTTAGTTTTAGTCCAGAAGACAAAATTAAAAGATTTGGGTGTCATTGGAGTGCAGTTTTCTTTTGAATTGTAAAGGTAAAGTGTTTTCTTGTATGCATTGGGAATAAAAGTGTATCAGTGTATTCTTATAATGTGTCAGTAATGTATTCCCAGGTGTGCTTGAAAACTTGTCTAGATACTATTAATGTCTTAGTAAATCCATTTCCATCTGTCACACTATAATGTATCCTCTCTGTGTCGCCCTCAACATACAGATATTCATTTTCTCACTTCAAGTGGGAGACTTTTAGCACCAGTCAAATACCAATACAGTGAGCTCTGCAGGTGTGTCAGATGCTTCCTGTACCATTTTGTGTGTGGATCAGAAATGCCTTCCCAGCTCACACACCCAGTTGCTCATAGGTCAAAGGCTGGGGATACTACAGCTGGGATACGGGACCCTCTCAGTCATCAACAGCAGGGCTTCTCTGACTGAAGCTTTTCTAATTCCAACTGTTTGACCATCAGGGCTATTGACTTTGAATAAAGCTCTCAGGAGCCTTAACAAATTTAGCAAGGGTTCCCTAAGCTGGATTTGTTAGAAAGTGATATGAATGTTTTATTTGTAAGAAATAGAGGTCACCGGGCAGCCCTGGTGGCTCAGCGGTTTGGCGCCGCCTTCAGCCCAGGGCGTGATCCTAGAGACCCGGGATGGAGTCTCTAAAAAAGAAATATAGGTCACCAATATGGGGGAAAGCCAAGGACTTTGGGCCTGTAGTACCGGGATCTGAACCCTAATATCCCTTGAGAGCACTGGCTTGGGTGTATGTCTTAAGCCAGTCAGCATCTCAGTTTCCTTATTTGCAAAATGGAGGTTAAAATGGTACTAAAATTGTAGGGCTATTATGAGGATTAAATACCCAATATATAATGCCTTTGAAACTTCCTGCCATATAATGAATACTTTTTTTTTGAAGATTTTATTTTTCAGTAAGCTCCACACCCTCCGTGGGCTTGAACTCACAACTCTGAGATCAAGAGTCGCACACTCCACGCGCTGAGTCAGCCAGGCACCCCCACAATGAGTATTCTTTAAGTGTTACTATTATTATTATTATTAGTTCTTGGAGGGAGAAATTGAACAGGAAGGCTTGGATTACTAAGGGAAAAGGCAGAAATGGGGCAGTGTATCTCAGGTAGGCAGAGCTTTAGATTAGACTTCTATTGCAGGGGAGAGCTAGGGTAGCAAGACAATGAGATGAAAGTGCCTTTGTATGGACGATTCTGCAGGGAATAGGGAAAAACTGCATGCTGAGAGCTGTGTGTGTCCAGTTATTACCATAATCACTGTGTCTCCTGGGTTGATATCTGCATACTAGTTCAATATCTCATTTTCATAGGGCCCTGGTGCCCCCATATACCTTCAGCCCCAACCAGGATTGGCAGAGTTACTGGCTGAGTTACTCAGAGTGAAGGGCCTTATCTTGCTAACCTGGACGTTGCATGGCAGAGTGTGAATTGATCTTCCTTTCCTCCTTCTCTTCTTCCTCTCTCCCTTTTAAAAAAAATTTAAAAATTTATTCATGAGAGACAGAGAGAGAGAGAGAGAGAGAGAGAGAGAGAGAGAGAGAGAGGCAGAGACAGAAGCAGACTCCACACAGGGAGCCTATTGTGGGACTCGATCCTGGGACTCCAGGATCTCGCCCTGGGCCAAAGGCAGATGCTTAACCATTGAGCCACCCAGGCGTCCCCATCACATTTGTATCTTAGGGGTAAATACCTAGTAGTGCAATTGCTGGAACGTAGGGTAGCTCTATTTTCAACTTCTTGAGGAACCTCCACACTGTTTTCCAGCGTGGCTGCACCAGTTTGCATTCCCACCAACAGTGTTAAGAGGGTTCCCCTTTCTCTGCATTCTCACCAACATCTGTTGTTTCCGGACTTGTTCATTTTAGCCATTCTGACAGGTGTGAGGTGGTTTCCTATGGTGATTTTGATTTGTGCTTCCCTGATGCTGAGTGATACTGAACATTTTTTCATGTGTCTCTTGGCCTTTTTTTTTTAAAAGATTTTATTTATTTATTCATGGGAGACAGTGAGAGGTAGAGAGAGAGAGGCAGAGACACAGGCAGAGGGAGAAGCAGGCTCCATGCAGGGAGCCCGACGTGGGACTCCATCCTGGGTCTCCAGGAGCACACCCTGGGCTGAAGGTGGTGCTAAACCACTGAGCCGCCCGGGCTGCCCATCTCTTGGCTATTTTTATGTCTTCTTTGGAGAAATGTCTGTTCATGGCTTTTGTCCATTTCTTTTTTTTTTAAAGATTTTATTAATTCATGAGAGACACAGAGAGAAAGAGACACAGGCATAGGCAGAGGGAGAAGCAGGCTCCATGCAGGGAGCCCCATGTGGGACCTGATCCTGGGTCTCCAGGATCACTGCCTGAGCCAAAGTAGATGCTCAACTGCTGAGCCACCCAGGTGCCTCGAGTTTGATAAGTTCTTTATAGATTTTGGATACTAGCCCTTTATCTGATAAGACATTCGCAAATATCTTCTCCTATTCTGTCAGTTTTCTTTTGGTTTTGTCGACTTTCCCTTGCTATGCAAAAGCTTTTTATTTTGAAGTCTCAAAAGTTCATTTTTACTTTTATTTCTCTTGCCTTTGGAGACATGTCTAGTAAGAAGTTGCTGCAGCTAAGGTCGAAGAGGTTGTTGCCTGTGTTCCACTCTAGGATTTTGATGGGTTCTTGTCTCATATTTAGGTCTTTCATCCATTTTGAGTCTATTTTTGTATATGATGTAAGAAAATGGTCCAGTTTCATTCTTCTGCATGTGGCTGTCAAATTTCCTCACTACCATTTGTTGAAGAGATTGTCCTTTTTCCTTTGGATATTCTTTTGTGCTTTGTCAAAGATTAGTTGACCATAGAGTTGGGGTCTGTTTCTGGGTTCTCTATTCTGTTCCATTGATCTATGTGTCTGTTTTAAGCCAGTACCATAGTGTCTTGATGACTACAGCTTTGTAATGTAGAGTGAAGTCTGGAATTGTGATGCCACCAGCTTTGGCATAAACGTCTCTTTTTAATGGTCTATTTGTTTGAAACAGGATTCAGATGAGATTCATTTATTGCAATTTGTTGATATGTTTTATTTCTTTTTAATCTACAAATCCCTTTATTTTTCTAAATTTCTTATTTGTTGAAGAATCTGGGTTTTTTTTAAAAAAGATTTTATTCATTTAATCATGAGAGACACACACAGAGAGAGAGGCAGAGACACAGGCAGAGGGAGAAGCAGACTCCATGCAGAGAGCCTGACGCGGGACTCGATTCTGGATCTCCAGGATCACACCCTGGGCTGAAGGCGGCGCTAAACCGCTGAGCCACCCCGGGCTGCCCAGAATCTGAGTTTTTGACTTGTAGAAGTCTTCACAGCATCTAGATTTTGCCATCCACATCTCCCCTAGTGTAATTTAATATCTTCTTGTGTCCGCTGTATTTCCTGTAAAATGGCATATTGGTAGTTAGATATAGAGGCTTGCTCAGATTCAGATTTGATTCTTTGTCAAGAATATTTCATAAATAGAGTTGGATACAAGAGGCACGTGATACCTGTTATTTTCTTTTTCTGTGATGTTGCCAGCAACTAATGATCATTGTTAAGGCCCACTGACTAATTCTGTCATTTCTTCTTTATTAGCTGAAATACTTCCATGAAGACTTTCGTCATCATTCACTATTTGGTTACACTGAGGTGGTCTTTGCAAAGAAAGGCAAAATAAATGCTTGTTTCTTTTTTCTTTTTCTTAATTTCTTTTTTTAAACCAATTTTCATGTAAATGAATTGGTACTCTTGCGTTCTACAAAGCTTATCATTCAGAGTTAAAATTGTGTATCTGAGTATACTTGACACACAGTGTTACATTAATGCCGGGTGTGCAACATGGTGATTAGACAAGTCTGTACATTGTGATGTGCTCACCACAAGTGCAGCTACCATCTCTCCTGATACACTGCTATGACAATATAACTGAATAAATTCCTTGTGCTGTGCCTCTTATTCCTGTGACTTATTCATTCTGTAACTGGAAGCCTGTATCTTGTACTCTCTCTCCTTTTGTTTTTAAAAGATTTTATTTATGTATTCATGAGAGGCACAGAGAGAGGCAGAGACACAGGCAGAGGGAGAATCAGGCTCCTCGTAGGAAGCTCGATGTGGAACTCGATCCTGGGATCCAGGATCACACCCTGAGGTGAGGGCAGGCGCTCAACTGCTGAGACACCCAGGCATCCCTGTATCTTGTACTCTCATTCGCCTATTTTGCCCAACTCCCTACACCTCTCCCCTCTGGCAACCAGTAGTTCTCTGTGTTTATAGATCTGATTCTGCTTTTTTTCTTTTTTTTTTAGATTCCATGTATGAGTTAAATCATATGGTATTTGTCTTTCTCATTCTGACTTATTTCACTTGGGATAATACTCTTTAGGTCTGTCCATGTTAGAAATGGCACATTAAAAAAAAAGAAATGCTCATTTTCATCCTTTTTTATGACTATGTAATATTCCATTGTATGTATATTGTGTGTTTTTTATTTGAGTAATTTTATGAACTCATGGATTTTCTAATACTTGATATATGTAAACACATTCCATTGTTAATGATTTTTTAAAAGATTTTATTTTTATGTAATCTCTGCACCCAATATGTGGGGCTCAAACTTATATTTCCAGGATCAAGAGTTGCATGCACTGCCAAGTGAGTCAGCCAGGTGCTTCTCATTGTTCATGATTTTGAAACGATCTCCTCTTTGGTCAATGGCAGACTCTTTAAATTGGTGCCCTAGTTTTTTTTTATACAACACCAGAATTATTATAGTTTCTCCTTGCTTCTTGATATAAGTTGGTGCAGGCTCTTGTTGTACATTCCTTGACCTTGCTATTTCTTCAAGAAGTCCTGGTTCTTTTTTTTAATATAAAGATTTTATTTATTTATTCATGAGAGGCGGAGACACAGGCAGAGGGAGAAGCAGATTCTTTGTAGAGAGCCCAATGTGGGACTCAATCCCGGGACTCTGGGATTATGCCCTGAGCCAAAGGCAGATGCTCAACTGCTGAGCCACCCAGGTGTACCAAGTCCTGGTTCTTTTTAATGGAAAATGATATTTAGAGGTCATAGTCTGGATCCTGGGGTACTCATTATTATTGGTAAGTCCTTTTTAATAGCACATTCTTTTACCAATGATAAAGATAGTATGTTTTCATTGTATAAGCAAAGATTTTGGAAGAGACCAAAAATATCATAGAGACCATCACTATTTTTATTTTATTTTTTTAAAGATTATTTATTCATGAGAGAGAGAGAGAGAGAGAGAGAGAGGCAGAAACATAGGCAGAGGGAGAAGCAGGTCCTTGCAAGGAGCCCAATGCAGGACTTGATCCCCGGACCCAGGATCATGCCCTGAGCTGAAAGCAGACGCTCAACCATTGAGTCACCCAGGCGCCCCATAAGTGAGGCTATATCAGAATATATATTATTAAAAATTATTATTAAAATTATTATTTTAAAATTATTACTCAGAATAGAAAGCATCACCTTATATGTGAATTCTTATAAAACCTCTTCATTATGGGATGACCTCTGTTTGGGGAAGATATATCAGTCTGAAATGACCTTAACTACTGATAGTCTTGGATGCTTCTAGATGTCATCTGATAGAATTTGTGGAAGGGAGGCAATGAAATTTAGCACAGACTGAGTAATGAGGTTTGGGTGTATGACCTTAAATTACCAAATATTAGATGCTGTTAAAGGTCAGCTTTTTTTTTTTGATAGAAAGCGTAAGTATACACTCACAAGATGAATGAAAAAATTCAATATCCCCATGTTATAAAAATGGACACTTTCAGTTGGGATAAAATTTCCAGTGTGAAAGAGATGGAAAAATATTCCATGCTCATGGATTGGCAGAATTAATATTGTGAAAATGTCAATGTTACCCAGGGCAATCTACACGTTTAGTGCAATCCCTATCAAAATACCATGGACTTTCTTCAGAGAGTTAGAACAAATTATTTTAAGATTTGTGTGGAATCAGAAAAGACCCCGAATAGCCAGGGGAATTTTAAAAAAGAAAACCATATCTGGGGGCATCACAATGCCAGATTTCAGGTTGTACTACAAAGCTGTGGTCATCAAGACAGTGTGGTACTGGCACAAAAACAGACACATAGATCAATGGAACAGAATAGAGAACCCAGAAGTGGACCCTGAACTTTATGGTCAACTAATATTCGATAAAGGAGGAAAGACGATCCACTGGAAGAAAGACAGTCTCTTCAATAAATGGTGCTGGGAAAATTGGACATCCACATGCAGAAGAATGAAACTAGCCACTCTCTTGCACCATACACAAAGATAATCTCAAAATGGATGAAAGATCTAAATGTGAGACAAGATTCCATCAAAATCCTAGAGGAGAACACAGGCAACACCCTTTTTGAACTTGGCCACAGTAACTTCTTGCAAGATACATCCACGAAAGCAAAAGAAACAAAAGCAAAAATGAACTATTGGGACTTCATCAAGATAAGAAGCTTTTGCACAGCAAAGGATACAGTCCACAAAACTAAAAGACAACCTACAGAATGGGAGAAGATATTTGCAAATAACATATCAGATAAAGGGCTAGTTTCCAAGATCTATAAAGAACTTATTAAACTCAACACCAAAGAAACAAACAATCCAACCATGAAATGGGCAAAAGACATGAAGAGAAATCTCACAGAGGAAGACATAGACATGGCCAACATCCACATGAGAAAATGCTCTGCATCACTTGCCATCAGGGAAATACAAATCAAAACCACAATGAGATACCACCTCACACCAGTGAGAATGGGGAAAATTAACAAGGCAGGAAACCACAAATGTTGGAGAGGATGCGGAGAAAAGGGAACCCTCTTACACTGTTGGTGGGAATGTGAACTGGTGCAGCCACTCTGGAAAACTGTGTGGAGGTTCCTCAAAGAGTTAAAAATAGACCTGCCCTACGACCCAGCAATTGCGCTGCTGGGGATTTACCCCAAAGATTCAGATGCAATGAAACGCCGGGACACCTGCACCCCGATGTTTCTAGCAGCCATGTCCACAATAGCCAAACTGTGGAAGGAGCCTCGGTGTCCATCGAAAGATGAATGGATAAGGAAGATGTGGTCTATGTATACGATGGAGTATTACTCAGCCATTAGAAACGACAAATACCCACCATTGGCTTCAACGTAGATGGAACTGGAGGGTATTATGCTGAGTGAAGTAAGTCAATCGGAGAAGGACAAACAGTGTATGTTCTCATTCATTTGGGGAATATGAATAATAGTGAAAGGGAATATAAGGGAAGGGAGGAGAAATGTGTGGGAAATATCAGAAAGGGAGACAGAACATAAAGACTCCTAACTCTGGGAAACGAACTAGGGGTGGTGGAAGGGGAGGAGGACGGGGGGTGGGCGTGAGTGGGTGACGGGCACTGAGGGGACACTTGACGGGATGAGCACTGGGTGTTATTCTGTATGTTGGTAAATTGAACACCAATAAAAATTAACTTATTAAAAAAATAAATAAATAAAACTGAGCTCTTATAAGCATGTCTATGATAGAAGAATAGGTTTTCGGTTTCTACATCCCCTTTTACAATGTCCCATTTCTAAATTTACCATGGCATAATACTCCAAGGTGTGAAGTCCTCCAGGGTGCCAAACAAAGGGACAACTCCAAATACAGCATGTGTACTGTGTTGAGACAGAGGAAGACATTCATGGATAGATAACAAATTCTCTTGCAAGTACACTGGTTTTCAACCCTTCATTTTCAACAAAATTGAAGGAGGGTCAAATGGACCTGTCAGTCAGTACAGGATTTAAATGAAACTTTGATGACAGGAATGTGGTTTTTAGCACCTAAGAGGGAATTCAGAGAATTAAGCAGCATGGCTATAAACAAACTCTTTTCATCCCCAACTTCTTACTTACATGTGCACGTTTTCTCAGAGCTTCAATCTATAAAAAATGAAAACTGGTAATAGAATGGATGCCAAACTTTGTCTCATTCTTGCAATACATAGTATTTGTTTAATATGCATTATAAATTGAGGAGAATAAGTCATTCAGAGTCAGAGAGAGAGAGAGAGGCAGGCAGAGGGAGAAGCAGGCTCCATGCAGGGAGCCTGACGTGGGACTTGATCCCGTGTCTCCAGGATCTTGATCCCGGGTCTCCAGATCACACCCCAGGCTGCAGGCGGCGCTAAACCACTGCGCCACCGGGGCTGCCCCTCACTAAGAGATTCTTTTCCAATAAAATCTTTTAAGTGTGATAAGCAGTTACCAAAATGCGTCAAATATCTGTGATTTGGTCAACTGTATAACTCTATATGGAATAAATTTGCTAACATATATAGCCTATGGTCATGAGAACATTTTTAACATTTCAAATACACATACACACAATTCATTTCCAAGAAATATGGCAGGAAAGTCAATATAATACTTTCATGCATAAAATGTGTTGCATTAGGATAAAATTCTGTAGGGAAAATCGAATGTAATTATTAGTTCATAGTGAATTGTAACAATATAAATTTTTAAAATAAGTATTTAGTGGAAGATAGAATTATCAAATCACTATACACAATTTAATTTTGCTAAGTGCATTTAAAGGAATGATATAATAGTTTTATTCTAAAATGTCAATATTTATAATATACTAGAATAGTATCATGTGTAACCAATTATACTTACAATTAAAAATTTTTTAAGATTTTATTTATTTATTCAGTCTTCCCTGTGGGAAGACTGATGCAGGACTCAATCCCAGCACTCCAGGATCACGACCTGAGCCAAAAGCAGCCACTTAGCCACTAAGCCACCCAGGTGCCCCTATAATTAAAAATTTTTAATGTCAATTTTAAATTATGAAAAAGTATATTGTTTCCAACATTCTTTTTTTTAATAAATTAATTTTTATTGGTGTTCAATTTACCAACATACAGAATAACACCCAGTGCTCATCCCGTCAAGTGTCCCCTCAGTGCCCGTCACCCACTCACGCCCACCCCCCGCCCTCCTCCCCTTCCACCACCCCTAGTTCGTTTCCCAGAGTTAGGAGTCTTTATGTTCTGTCTCCCTTTCTGATATTTCCCACACATTTCTCCTCCCTTCCCTTATATTCCCTTTCACTATTATTCATATTCCCCAAATGAATGAGAACATACACTGTTTGTCCTTCTCCGATTGACTTACTTCACTCAGCATAATACCCTCCAGTTCCATCTACGTTGAAGCCAATGGTGGGTATTTGTCGTTTCTAATGGCTGAGTAATATTCCATCGTATACATAGACCACATCTTCCTTATCCATTCATCTTTCGATGGACACCGAGGCTCCTTCCACAGTTTGGCTATTGTGGACATGGCTGCTAGAAACATCGGGGTGCAGGTGTCCCGGCGTTTCATTGCATCTGAATCTTTGGGGTAAATCCCCAGCAGCGCAATTGCTGGGTCGTAGGGCAGGTCTATTTTTAACTCTTTGAGGAACCTCCACACAGTTTTCCAGAGTGGCTGCACCAGTTCACATTCCCACCAACAGTGTAAAAGGGTTCCCTTTTCTCCGCATCCTCTCCAACATTTGTGGTTTCCTGCCTTGTTAATTTTCCCCATTCTCACTGGTGTGAGGTGGTATCTCATTGTGGTTTTGATTTATTTGTATTTCCCTGATGGCAAGTGATGCGGAGCATTTTCTCATGTGCTTGTTGGCCATGTCTATGTCTTCCTCTGTGAGATTTCTCTTCATGTCTTTTGCCCATTTCATGATTGGATTGTTTGTTTCTTTGGTGTTGAGTTTAATAAGTTCTTTATAGATCTTGGAAACTAGCCCTTTATCTGATATGTTATTTGCAAATATCTTCTCCCATTCTGTAGGTTGTCTTTTAGTTTTGTGGACTGTATCCTTTGCTGTGCAAAATCTTCTTATCTTGATGAAGTCCCAATAGTTCATTTTTGCTTTTGTTTCTTTTGCTTTCGTGGATGTATCTTGCAAGAAGTTACTGTGGCCAAGTTCAAAAAGGGTGTTGCCTGTGTTCTCCTCTAGGATTTTGATGGAATCTTGTCTCACATTTAGATCTTTCATCCATTTTGAGTTTATCTTTGTGTATGGTGCAAGAGAGTGGTCTAGTTTCATTCTTCTGCATGTGGATGTCCAATTTTCCCAGCACCATTTATTGAAGAGACTGTCTTTCTTCCAGTGGATCGTCTTTCTTCCTTTATCGAATATTAGTTGACCATAAAGTTCAGGGTCCACTTCTGGGTTCTCTATTCTGTTCCATTGATCTATGTGTCTGTTTTTGTGCCAGTACCACACTGTCTTGATGACCACAGCTTTGTAGTACAACCTGAAATCTGGCATTGTGATGCCCCCAGATATGGTTTTCTTTTTTAAAATTCCCCTGGCTATTCGGGGTCTTTTCTGATTCCACACAAATCTTAAAATAATTTGTTCTAACTCTCTGAAGAAAGTCCATGGTATTTTGATAGGGATTGCATTAAACGTGTAGATTGCCCTGGGTAACATTGACATTTTCACAATATTAATTCTGCCAATCCATGAGCATGGAATATTTTTCCATCTCTTTGTGTCTGCCTCAATTTCTTTCAGAAGTGTTCTATAGTTTTGAGGGTATAGATCCTTTACCTCTTTGGTTAGGTTTATTCCTAGGTATCTTATGCTTTTGGGTGCAATTGTAAATGGGATTGACTCCTTGACTTCTCTTTCTTCAGTCTCATTGTTAGTGTATAGAAATGCCATTGATTTCTGGGCATTGATTTTGTATCCTGCCACGCTACCAAATTGCTGTATGAGTTCTAGCAATCTTGGGGTGGAGGCTTTTGGGTTTTCTATGTAGAGTATCATGTCATCGGCGAAGAGGGAGAGTTTGACTTCTTCTTTGCCAATTTGAATGCCTTTATTGTCTTTTTGTTGTCTGATTGCTGAGGCTAGGACTTCCAATACTATGTTGAATAGCAGTGGTGAGAGTGGACATCCCTGTCTGGTTCCTGATCTTAGGGGAAAGGCTCCCAGTGCTTCCCCATTGAGAATGATATTTGCTGTGGGCTTTTCGTAGATGGCTTTTAAGATGTCGAGGAAAGTTCCCTCTATCCCTACACTCTGAAGAGTTTTGATCAGGAATGGATGCTGTATTTTGTCAAATGCTTTCTCTGCATCTAATGAGAGGATCATGTGGTTCTTGGTTTTTCTCTTGCTGATATGATGAATCACATTGATTGTTTTACGAGTGTTGAACCAGCCTTGTGTCCCGGGGATAAATCCTACTTGGTCATGGTGAATAATTTTCTTAATGTGTTGTTGGATCCTATTGGCTAGTATCTTGTTGAGAATTTTTGCATCCATGTTCATCAGGGATATTGTTCTGTAATTCTCCTTTTTGGTGGGGTCTTTGTCTGGTTTTGGAATTAATGATTCCAAAATGATCATTGATGCTCATGATGATGAGCCTCATAGAATGCTGGCCTCATAGAATGAATTTGGAAGTACTCCATCTCTTTCTATCTTTCCAAACAGCTTTAGTAGAATAGGTATGATTTCTTCTTTAAATGTTTAATAGAATTCCCCTGGGAAGCCATCTGGCCCTGGACTCTTGTGTCTTGGGAGGTTTTTGATGACTGCTTCAATTTCCTCCCTGGTTATTGGCCTGTTCAGGTTTTCTATTTTTTCCTGTTCCAGTTTTGGTAGTTTGTGGCTTTCCAGGAATGCATCCATTTCTTCTAGATTGTCTAATTTATTGGCGTAGAGCTGTTCATAATATGTTTTTAAAATCGTTTGTATTTCCTTGGTGTTGGTAGTGATCTCTCCTTTCTCATTCATGATTTTGTTAATTTGAGTCTTCTCTCTCTTCTTTTTAATAAGGTTGGCTAGTGGTTTATCTATCTTATTCTTTCAAAGAACCAACTCCTGGTTCTGTTGATCTGTTCCACAGTTCTTCTGGTCTCAGTTTCGTTGAGTTCTGCTCGAATTTTAATTAACTCTCTTCTTCTGCTGGGCATCGGGTCCATTTGCTGTTTTTTCTCTAGCTCCTTTATGTGTAAGGTTAGCTTTTGTATTTGAGTTCTTTCCAGTTTTTGAATGGATGCTTGTACTGCGATGTATTTCCCCCTCAGGACTGCTTTTGCTGCATCCCAAAGATTTTGAACAGTTGTATCTTCATTCTCATTAGTTTCCATGAATCTTTTTAATTCTTCCTTAATTTCCTGGTTGACCCTTTTATCTTTTAGCAGGATGGTCCTTAACCTCCACGGGTTTGATGTCCTTCCAAACTTCTTGTTGTGATTTAGTTCTAATTTCAAGGCGTTATGGTCTGAGAATATGCAGGGGACAATCCCGATCTTTTGGTATCGGTTCAGACCCGATTTGTGACCCAGTATGTGGTCTATTCTGGAGAAAGTTCCATGTGCACTTGAGAAGAATGTGTATTCAGTTGAGTTTGGATGTAAAGTTCTGTAGATATCTGTGAAATCTATCTGGTCCAGTGTATCATTTAAAGCTCTCGTTTCTTTGCAGATGTTGTGCTTAGAAGACCTATCAAGGGTAGAAAGAGCTAGATTGAAGTCACCAAGTATAAGTGTATTATTATCTAAGTATTTCTTCACTTTGGTTAATAATTCGTTTAAGTATTTGGCAGCTCCCACATTCGGGGCATATATATTGAGGATTGTTAAGTCCTCTTGTTGGATACATCCTTTAAGTATGAGATAGTGTCCCTCTTCGTCTCTCACTACAGTCTTCGGGGTAAATTTTATTTTCTCTGATATAAGGATGGCTACCCCTGCTTTCTTTTGAGGACCGTTTGAATGGTAAATGGTTCTCCAACCTTTTATTTTCAGGTTGTAGGTGTCCTTCTGTCTAAAATGAGTCTCTTGTAGACAGCAAATAGATGGGTCCTGCTTTTTTATCCAGTCTGAAACCCTGCGCCTTTTGATGGGGTCATTGAGCCCGTTTACATTCAGAGTTACTATTGACAGATATGAGTTTAGTGTCATCATGATATCTATTTAGTCCTTGTTTTTGTGGATTGTTCCACTGAACTTCTTCTTAAAGGGGAATTTTAAGAGTCCCCCTTAAAATTTCTTGTAGAGCTGGTTTGGAGGTCACATATTCTTTCAGTTCCTGCCTGTCTTGGAAGCTCTTTATCTCTCCTTCCATTTTGAATGAGAGCCTTGCTGGATAGAGTATTCTTGGTTGCATGTTCTTGTCATTTAGGCCCTGAATATATCCTGCCAGCCCTTTCTGGCCTGCCAGGTCTCTGTGGAGAGGTCTGCTGTTACCCTAATATTCCTCCCCATGAAAGTCAGGGACTTCTTGTCTCTTGCTGCTTTAAGGATCTTCTCTTTATCTTTGGAATTTGCAAGCTTCACTATTAAATGTCAAGGTGTTGAAGGGTTTTTATTGATTTGGGGGGGGGATCTCTCTATTTCCTGGATCTGAATGCCTGTTTCCCTTCCCAGATTGGGAAAGTTTTCAGCTAGGATTTGTTCAAATACATATTCTGGCCCTCTGTCCCTTTCGGCGCCCTCGAGTACACCAATTAAACGTAGATTTTTCTTCCTCAGGCTGTCGTTTATTTCCCTTAATCTGTCTTCATGGTCTTTTAATTGTCTGTTTCTTTTTTCCTCAGTTTCCCTCTTTGCCATTAACTTGTCTTCTATGTCACTCACTCGTTCTTCCACCTCGTCGTTAGGACTTCTAGTTTGGATTGCCTCTCATTCAATTGATTTTTAATTTCTGCCTGATTGGATCTAAATTCTGCAGTCACGAAGTCTCGTGAGTCCTTAATGCTTTTTTCTAGAGCCACCAGTAGCTGTAGAATAGTGCTTCTGAATTGGCTTTCTGACATTGAATTGTAATCCAGATTTTGTAACTCTGTGGGAGAGAGGACTGTTTCTGATTCTTTCTTTTGAGGTGAGGTTTTCCTTCTAGTCATTTTGCTCAGTGCAGAGTGGCCAAAAACAAGTTGTATTGGGAAAAGGGGAAGAAGAGAGAGAAGGAAAGAAAAGAAAAAAAGAAAAAAAAAGAAAAAAAGAAAAAGAGAGAAGAAAAAGAGAAAGAAAAAGAAAGGTGAAGAGAAAAAAAAGGGGGGGTGGGGTGGGGGAAGCAATCAGAAATCAAAAAGAAAAAAAAGAAAAAAAACAAAAACCACGGGGGAGTATCTTCTGATTCTGTAGACTTTCAGTCCCTTGACTTCCCCTGGAACTGGTCCGTCCAGCTGGTCTTCTGGGGGCGGGGCCTGCTGTGCTGATTCTCAGGTGTTAGCACTTGGGGGAGCTGCTCTGCCCCTGCCTGGTGCAGGGCTCAGCGGGGGTTGTTTACCCCGTGAGGCCCCAGGAGGAACAGCAGCAGTTGCTATGGCAGCTCTGGAAGCCTGGATTCAGCCCCCACAGTAACTCCGGAGCTCTCGGTCCGCAGGGCCTGGAGGCTCCGGGGCGGGGCCGCTGATCTGCTCAGCTCGGGGCAGGAGCGTCCTTGCTGTCCTGGGCCCTCCCGGCCTCTGCCTGTCCCGGGGGAGGCCGGATCCTGGGCTGTGTCCCGGCGCCCTGTGCTCCGGGCCTGCGCTGGTGGATTCGCGCTCCCGCCCCGCAGCCCCCTCCGCGGAGCCGCCGCCCGAGCCCCTCCGAGCTGCTCCGCGTGCGCGCTGCAGCCCTTAGGGAGCTCGGCGCACTCTCCCGGGGCGCAGGTGTCTGTTAGTGTCCCCGGGAGCCCGAGGGCATCCCCGCCCTCCTGGGTCCTGCTCTAACTCCCTGCGGGCCCCTTTCCGCCCGCCCGGGAAGGTTGGTGCAGCTCCTGCTCCTCCGGGACGGGGCTCTCCTGTCCTGGGGACACTCGCCCCGGCCTCAGCCCGGCTCCTCGCGGGCCCCTCCCCCTCGGAGGCCTTTTGTTTCTTTATTTCTTTTTCCCCGTCTTCCTACCTTGATAGAAGCGCGAACTCTTCTCACTGTAGCATTCCAGCTGGTCTCTCTTTACATCTCAGGCCGAATTCGTAAATTTTCAGGATGGTTTGAAGGTTATCTAGGTAATTTGGTGGGGACAGGCGATTTGGGGACCCTGCTCTTCCGCCATCTTGCCTCTCCCTCAGAGCTCAGTTTTAGAAGAGTTTAGAAATTTGAGGATCTGGAAACGGATTCTTTTAAAAGTATCCATCACCATGTGCCACTTGAAGAGCTTCTAGTGTACTACTGGGTGTATACAGAACCCAGCTTGAAGATTTATGCCTAGAATCTAGCATAGATTCTAGAATCTCACTGTGAGAAGACTCAAAACATGGTTCTGGTGATCACAGGCATGTGAAGAATGTAAATAAAATTATTTTTGTGTAACATGAGGTGGGGATAAAAGCAGTATTTCTAAATTAATAGTTCATATTAAATGTTAGATTAAATAGGTATGTATAAATAAATAAATAATAAGTAAAGAAATCAATCAAATACCATAAGTAGTTATTTGGTTATTTCATCCGCATCCATAAGGGCTCATGTATTTACCTTTGACAAAATCATTTTTGGGAACAAGCTCCACATTGTAAAATAGGGGGATTACTTTTTATTTAAGTATATATAGTATATAGTTTAGATTTTTATGCATGTTATGCAGATATACATACTATATATATATATGTGTATATATAGTGAAATTAGGGTCATTCAATACTTTTTGTTTTATATGTTATATATTTTTAAATGTTTAAACTTTTTTTTTAAGATTTTATTGATTTATCCATGAGACACACACACACACAGAGAGAGAGAGAGAGAGAGAGAGAGAGAGGCGCAGAGACACAGTCAGAGGGAGAAGCAGGCTCCATGCAGGGAGCCCAATGTGGGACTCGATCCCGGGACTCCAGGATCACGCTCAGGCACTAAACTGCTGAGCCATCCAGGGATCTCCTAAATGTTTAAACTTTTAAGGAATTTTTAAACCTTTTATTACAGAAAACATTAGACATATATTAGGGAGAATAGTATAATGAACCCTCAGGTACCTGTCACCTAGGTTTAACGATTATCAATTCATGACCAACCTTTTTGATATTCTGCACTTGGATTCATGAAATCTCATCATTTGCAATCATATGGGTGGAGCTAGAGTGTATTATGCTAAGTGAAATAAGTTAGAGAAAGACAAATACCATATGATTTCACTCATATATGGAATTTAGGAAACAAAGCAGATGAACATATGGGAAGGAAAAAAAAAGAGGGAAACAAGCCAAAAGAGATTCTTTAAAAAAAAAAAAAAGATTTTCTTTATTTATTTGGGAGAGCATGTAAGAGCAGGAGGTGGGGTAGAGGGAGAAGCAGACTCTTCACTGAGCAGGAAACCAGACTCTGGGCTCAATCCCAGGACCCCAGGATCACGACCTGAGCCAAAGGTAGATGCTTAACTGACTGAGCCATACGGGCACCCAGCCCTAAGAGACTCTTAAGGATAGAGAACAAACAGAGAGTAGCTGGAGGGGAAGTGGGTAGGGGATAGGTTAAATGGGTGATGCCGATTCAGGAGGGCCCTTATTATGATGAACACTGGGTATTGTATGTAAGTGATGAATCACTGAATTCTACTCCTGAAACTAATACTACACTGTATGTTAACTAACTAGAATTTAAATAAAGATTTGAAATAAAAAAGAAATCTGAGGCATCATATCATTTTTTCCATAAACATCTCAGTGTGAATCAATAAAAGAGAAGAACTCTTATTTTTTTACTATTTTATTTACTTAAAATTTTTTTTATTGGAGTTCAATTTGCCAACCTATAGCATAACACCCAGTGCTCATCCCGCCAAGTGCCCCCCTCAGTGCCCATCACCCAGTCACCCCAACCCCCTGCCCACATCCCTTTCCACTACCCCTTGTTCGTTTCCCAGAGTTAGGTGTCTCTCATGTTTTGTCACCCTCACTGATATTCTCACTCATTTTCTCTCCTTTTCCTTTATTCCGAGAAGGACTCTTAAATAAGTGTAATTATGATACCATTGTTCTACCTAAAAAAATCATGATTTTTTAATGTCAAATATCTAGATAAATGTCAAGTTACCACAATTATCTCATAAAATTTTTGAGACTATTTTAATTGGGATCTAAGTCTGTTTATTGTAATTAATGATGCCTCTTGCACCCCTTTTAATCAATAAGTTCCTCTACCATCTTTTTCTTTGCAGTTAATTTGCTGAAAGAATAGAGTCATCTGCCTTACAGCATTTCTTACAGTGTAGATTTTGCTGAATGTATGCTCATGGTGTCATTTTTTAAAAAAATATTTTCCTGTGATCCCCACTGCAATACTTTCTGCCTCTTTTAAGATTATTTATTTTATTCATGAGACAGAGAGAGAGAGAGAGAGAGAGAGGCAGAGACACAGTCAGAGGGAGAAGCAGGCTCCATGCAGGAAGCCCGATGTGGGACTCGATCCCAGGACTCCAGGATCATGCCCTGGGCCGAAGGCAGGCACTCAACCGCTGAGCCACCCAGGCGTCCCTCATGGTGTCATTTAACATATCCTTTTTGTGACTTGTTGTTCCTATGAATGGGGAGATTGAGAGGCTTGATCGGATTCAGGTTTAATATTTATTTTTTTGGCTGAAGTATTTTAGGAGGCACATAATATTTTATCTCTTTAAAATTTTCTAACTGCTTTATTGCAATATAACTGAAATGCAATAAACTGAACATATTTAAAAGTATATAATTTTGGCATATGTATATACTGTGAAATGATTACTTCAGTCAAGATAATGAACATAAGCATCACTAAAAGACCCTTTCACAGCAGGAGTGAGCATGGAGGGAAATAAAAGATGTAAACAGGAGGGGAACTTGGTCCAGTGCCACACTGGATTAGAGTGGATCTTTATGATCCTGTGGTTCTCAAACATTTTTTAGTAATAAAATGATTTCTTTTGAATGAAATATTATGCAGAGCTCATATAAGAGAGAAGATGAAAGGCAGGTGTTTTAATAGTATAAATTTATCTTATAAATATATTTTGTAACTTTTAATACATTAAAAATAATAAAGTATTATTGATTTAACCCTATTAAACTATTGATATGCTAAATATTAATGGATTTTTGCTTATCTTTATGCATATACAAGCTGTTAGTTGTGTGTCAGTATCAGTAGCCAGTTTACTCTTTATTATTTATTTTTTTTAATTTACTTTTTTTAAATTAAAAAAAATTTAACTGTGGTGAAACAAATAAAATGTACCATCTTAACCAGTTTCTTTTTTTAAGTGCTCTCTATGCCCAGCATGGAGCCCAATGTGGGGCTTGAACTCATGCCCCTGAGATCAGGACTTGAACTGAGATTAAGAGCTGAACACTTAACTGACCGAGCCCCCAGGCACCCCTCTGTCTTAACAGTTCAGTAGTATTAGGAAAGTCACACTGTTGTGAAAACATTGTCCAGAACTCTTTGCTTCTTGCAAAATTGAACCTCTGTACCCATCAGACACTAACGCCCCATCCTCCCCTCCCCTTAGCTCCTGGCATGCACTTTTCTACTTTCTTTGTGAATTTGACTACTGTAGGTCCTTCATATAAGTGGAATCATCCAGTATGAGTCTTCTCTCTTTTTTTAATTCAAGTATAATTAACATACAGTGTTATATCAAGATATAATATAGTGACCCAGCAGTCCTGTACATTACTCAGTGCTCATTCTAAGTGTACTCTTCATCTCCACCTATTTTTACCATTATCCCCATCGACAGTATTTGTCTGTAACTGGTTTATTTCACTTAACATAATTTCAAGGTGGTAGCATGTCACAATTTCCTTCCTTTTTAAAGCTGAATAATATTCTGTTGAATGTATACACCCGTTTGTTTATCCATTCATCCCTTAATGGGTGGTTGGGTTGCTTTCCCCCTTTTGGCTATTTTTTTTTAATTTTATTTATTTATTTATTTACGATAGTCACAGACAGAGAGAGAGAGAGAGGCAGAGACACAGGCAGATGGAGAAGCAGGCTCCATGCACCGGGAGCCCCACGCGGGATTCGATCCTGGGTCTCCAGGATCGTGCCCTGGGCCAAAGGCAGGCGCTAAACCGCTGCGCCACCCAGGGATCCCCCCTTTTGGCTATTGTGAATAATGCTGCTGTGGACATGAGTGTACAGATATTTCTTTGAGGGCCTGCTTCCAGTCGCCTGTTTACTTTTGTATTCGCTTTGGCTGTACAGTATAAAAAAGCTTAACTCATATAGCTGAATAGTTGCAAATGGTAATAAGTTGCAAATGGCAGTAGTTTGTAATAGCTTGCCATAATGTCTTATGACTCATCTGAATGTCAAATAAAATCATGCAAGATGAATTATGAGACATTTTAGTTTTAAAGTTAATCATTAGCAATAGCTAAAAAGCTCTTCTCTTTTTTCAACCAGTAAGTTTACAGTTTGGAGTCCGTGAAAGAGTTTCTAGCCAGTTAAAATCTGTATCTTAGGATACAATTTATGATTTCATTTGCAGGAATCTTTTTTTTTAATTTTTATTTATTTATGATAGTCACACACAGAAAGAGAGAGAGAGAGGCAGAGACACAGGCAGAGGGAGAAGCAGGCTCCATGCACCGGGAGCCCAATGTGGGATTTGATCCCGGGTCTCCAGGATCGCACCCTGGGCCAAAGGCAGGTGCCAAACTGCTGTGCCGCCCAGGGATCCCCATTTGCAGGAATCTTTGACCTCTCACTGTCGTATTCTGTAAGACATTTTCTCAAGGGTGCCTGAGTGGCTCAGTTGGTTAAGCATCTGTCTTTGGCTCAGGTCATGATCCCGGGGTCCTTGGGATCAGGTCCCATGTCAGGCTCCTCTGGTTCTCCCTCTCTCCCTCCCCCTTGCTTGTGTTCTCTCTTTCTTGCGCTCTCTACTAATAAATAAAATCTTAAAAAAAAAAAGATTTTCTCAAACCTTCAAAACTCTTATATGTATTTTGTTCTTTTTGGTGATTACATGCTTTGTTTCAGCTTCTTTTCTTTCTTTATTTGAAGTTTTAAAACTTGATGACAGTTAACTGTGTATTACTAAACTGATTGCTGGACATACTAAACATCCACTCAACAAATTTATGGGAGATCCATGCCAGATCCTTAATTCACAAATGAAGAAGAAAATAGATATAACCGTTAGGCTCATGGAACTCACAGTTTAGTAGGGTTGATGAATAATAAATAAGGAAACAGCTAGATAAATAATTACAAATAATGGGTTTTTACAATGGAAAAGAGTAGTGTACTGTGAAAGAATAGTCATGGCTGCTTTAGATTAAGTAGGCAAGGAAGGTCTCTGAGGACCTGGCGTTTAGGATGAGCCCTGATTGCAAGAAGGAATCCACCATTTAATAATTTGGAAGAGGGCAGCCCAGGTGGCTCAGCGGTTTAGTGCCGCCTTCAGTCCGGGGCATGATCCTGTAGACCTGGGATCGAGTCCCACATCGGGCTCCCTGCATGGAGCCTGCTTCTCCCTCTGCCTGTGTCTCTGCCTCTCTCTCTCTCTTTGTCTGTCTCTCATGAATAAATAAATAAAATCTTAAAAAATAATAATAATTTGGAAGAAGACAAATTATTCCAGATAATTTGAGGCAGTGGGAATGCAATGGAGAGTGGTTCTAAGGCATGAAAGTGCTTGGTGTGCTTGAAACATCAAAAGACTCATGTGTCTGATAAACAATATTAGCAGATGCAGTGTATTTGTTTCTTATTGCTGTTGCAATGAATAACCAGCAGTGTGTTATTTTATAGTTTTAGAGGTCAGTTATCGGACATGGGTGTTATGGGGCTAAACTGAAGATGTCAGCAGGGCTGACTGCCTTGTGTCTCCGTCTTCTCTACCTTCAGGAGGCTACCTGCCTTTCTTTTCTTGTGTTGCCTCTCTCCGTCTTCCACGTGCATTCATCAGACCTCTGATCCTTTCATCACATCGCCTCCTCTGCTCTCACCCTCCTGCTTCCCCTTATAAAGACCCTTCTGAGTGCATCGGGCCAACCAGGGTAATCCTGGTTCATCTACCCATCTCAAGAGCCTTTTAACTTCGTCACAAAAGTCTCTTTTGCCATGTAAGGTAACAGTCACCTGTTCTAGAGAAATTTCGGGGGCCATCCTTCTGTCTCCCATTTTCAGGGAGTGGAAAAATGAGAAACAAAGCCATAGAAGTGAGTGTATTACGTTCTATTTCAGGGACATTTTAGTTGTCGGAGTTTGTATTCATTAAGGTTTAATGTAAGGTGTTATAACAAAAAGACCCCACAATATTGTGGTTTATTTTATTTATTTATTTTTAAAAGATTTTATTTATTTATTCATGAGACACACACACACACACACACACACACACACAGAGGCAGAGACACAGGCAGAGGGAGGAGCAGGCTCCATACAGGGAGCCCGACGTGGGACTCGATCCCAGGTCTCCAGGATCAGGCCCTGAGCTGAAGGCAGCGCTAAACTGCTGAGCCACCAGGGCTGCCCAATATTGTGGTTTAAACAAGACATAAGTCTATTCTTTTGTCATGTAAAGATCCAAAGGAAGACAATCCAGGGCCACAATGGTGATTCTACTCTCCAAAGTCATTGAGAGCTCCAGACATATTCTGTCTTATTGCTCTGCCAACCCCAACGTGGCTTCCTGGTCATGGTCCAAGATCCTTAGAGTCCACACAACAGCCAGGAGGAATGTGGGAGAACTTTGTACCTTGATCATATCTGGCTGCAAGGGAGGCTGGGAAACGTAGTATTTAGCCTGGTGGTAATGAGTCCGTCTAAAACTCAGGTCTCAGGTATTCCGTTATTAAAGGAAGGAGGGGAAAATCAAAATCTGTCTTTGCAGTATATTAAAAATATACTGATTGCTTGTTTCATCTGAAAAATTAGTACTCACACCTTGCCTTGAGACAGCTATTGGCCTTTAATGCAAAAAAAAAAAAGGAAATTATGATACTTGCTGCCCATATAATTACAAACATCTCTGAAAAGTCTGCAATTTAATGTCTGCTCCTTAATAAAATTGACAGTTTGCATGGTATTTTTGAACCCAATTTTGAAAGATGCTGACATCTTATTAATGCTTAGAGCTAGTCTAAATAGAATAAGAACTACTGTAGTAAAAACATGGTGGTACCAGCATTGATTGAAGCCCTTATATCTGCAGTTTATTCAGTAAAGGACTCACTATCATAAAATTTTTGTTAATTAACTAAAAGTTGTCAACATACTTAAAGACTTACATTCCTGTTGAATAAATGATAAATAGTTTATGTACTTAAAGTCTTCTTTGTTGTGATCTGCAAGAACATATATAAAAACAAGCAAAAAGGAGAACTACACAAATCCATACTCATATGCAGGTCAATGATGGACTTCATATAACATCAGTCCTTGAACAGATGACCATTTATTCAGTAAATATCAAGGGAGCACCTATTATGTATCAGGCATTGTTTTTGGATTCTATTCTAGCTTTTGCAGATCATGGTACAGATTAGATGTTTAGAGCCGTCTGCTTATCTACCATTCATTCTGTTGACCACCTGCTCTGTATCAGGTACTGTTCTAGGTGCTTCATGGAACTTCCACTTGTGTTGCAGTATCAGTAAATCAGAGTTTACTGAACATTTTTAAAAAGTATGACATTTTTGTGGAAATATGCTATACATAGAGAAAAGTCCACAATTCATAACAGAGAAGCTTAATACACTCTTTGTATAAAGTGAACAAGCCTGTGTAAGCAGAGCCCCAGATCCTGTTTGTGTAGCCCCTCTGTCTGGTTCCTGGGAGTAACCACTATCCTGACTTCTAACCCCATAGATTGGTTTGCCTGCCTTTGAACTTTATCTGAATAGGATCATATAATACATGCTCTTCTCTGGCTGCATTCTTTTTCTCAAAGTTTTGTTCGTGAGATTCACTGGGTTATTTTGTGTAGTTGCAGTTCATTTATTCTCCTTATTGTATCACATTCCATTGTGTGAATATACTGTGGTATATTTCCTCTTCTCCTTTTGGTGTGCATTTGGTGGTCTCTTATTTTGGCTATTATGCTGTGAACATTCTTGAGCATTCCCTTCGGTAGACAGACATTGATTTGTATGCAGTTCAGGTGAGTATATAAGTAGGCATGGAATCACTGCCTCATAGGGAGTGCTTATGTTCAGCTTCAGTAGATACTGATAAACAGTTTTCCAAAATGTTTGAACCAATTTATTCTCTCCCGCAGGAGTGGTGGAGAGTTTTAGTTGCTCCACACCCTCCTCAACACTTGCTGTTGTCTGTCTTTTCCATTTTACCCATCCTGTGGTTGTGTAGTGATATGGAATTGCAGTTTTAATTAACATTACCTTGGTGACTAAGTGGAGCACCTTTCCCTATATTTGTAACACCCATTTGGATATCGTCTTTGGTGAAGTATCTAATTAAGTCTTTTGCCCATTTTTAAAACTACATTGTCTATTTTTTTTCTGGTAAGCCTTTTTCTATGTGCGTTGTGGCATTTTGCTTTGAAAGATCCTATGTGTGCTTATATAATCAGATTTAAATTTTGTTTGCATAATTTTTCCAATAACATTAAGTTGTTTAATTTATGCTGAAAGAACCAAGAGGCTTATTTTTATGCTCACTGTGTGTTGTTTCCAAATGATGTTGTAACTTGGCAAGGACCGCAGAACTATTTTGAAAAATTTCACTGCTTCAACTCTGCTGATGACTCGTACACTGTTTTAACATGATAAAAGCTTAAAGCCTGTAACAAATTCAGCCACCATTTTATTCTGTCTTTAAATGACATCGTGAGAGCATTTTAGGTACATTATTTTCATTTTATGTACTGTCAATTGCTAGAGAAGGATTCGTTTGATTCCAATATGTTATTTTTTTGTTGTTTCATCTCCAGCCCAATCAATCTCATCTATCTCTCTCATCACTGACTTTTTTGTTTAAAATGTCCTGTTTCTAATTGTAATCCATTTCTGGCTACAGGTTATAATTTGAATCCAGCAGATAAAGTTGTAAATAATAATAGCTCACAGATTGTTTATAATGTACCAGGTGCTATTCTGTGCTTTAAGTGTTTTAACTTACTTAACCCATATGAGATAGGTGCTGTTACCACCTTCATTTTATCGAAGATTAAATTGAGGCCCAAGAGAACTAACTTGACAAAGTCTCAAAGTTGCTAAGTAGGAAACTTGGGATTTGAACCTTGAGACCTAGCTCTCAATTTCTCCAGCCCTTTTAGCTGTCTCTGTTAGCTTGATATGACAGATTTCCCCCACCTGCATGCTCACTGACATGCTGCACATTTTTTCCCCTTGCTGATAGCATGGTTGGTACATGGAAACCTTATTCCAAGCAAATATTCGACTTGTCTAGACTCCGGAGGTTGGCCAGGATGTTTCTTTCTTTCTTTTTTTTTTTTAAAGATTTTATTTATTTATTCATGAGAGACAGAGAGAGAGGGAGGCAGAGACACAGACCGAGGGAGAAGCAGGCTCCATGCATGGAGCTTGATATGGGACTCGATCCTGGGTCTCCAGGATCACGCCCTGGGCTGCAGGCAGGCACCAACCCGCTGAGCCACCTGGGCTGCCCGGCCAGGATGTTTCACGTATCCCAGCTTCTAGGGTCCTAGTATTCACACGTCAGACAGGGTAACGTGGATCTTTATTCCTACTCTTCCTCCACAGAGCTCGGGCAGCACATTAGAATTCATCTGCTTTCCCCTTATATGGGTCAGAGTCTGACCTTCTTGCACACAGTTTTGGAGGCCAAGCCATCTCTTTTTCTCTTTTCTCTCATTTGGATTCAGAACAGACAGAGACCCTTTTTGGACCTTGAGCCTCAGCACTGCTTTCCACTCTAGATATGAGAGCTCTATGTTAGTATTTGGGGCATAAACCCAGCTAATGACAAAGCTGTGCTGGGACTTCCCATTTGCTGCTCTCCCTAACGTAAATCTCAATGGGATAACAACAGTGTTTTGGCCAATACAAATGATGTGCTAGGGTTTATTAAATATTATTTCCTTTAGAAAGTAGAGCCCCTGCATGGCTCTTATCTTTGTTTGGGGAAACAAATAGGCACTTCTCTAGTACTCTGAATATTAACATAGAGTTGGGTATACGGAATTCTGTCTTGGACCTCATCCAAAGGCTTCTAATTATCAAGGCATGCTAACGACCAGGTATGAAGTAGTTTTGCCCACAAGGTGCTCCTATGGTCTGCACCCCTAAGCATACTATTAGAGTAAAGCTTTGCTGGTTTAGGGACGCCTGGGTGGCTCAGTGGTTGGGCGTCTGCCTTCAGCTCAGGGCATGATCCCAAGGTTCCGGGATTGAGTTCCACATTGAACTCCTTGCATGGAGCCTGCTTCTCCCTCTGCCTATGTCTCTGCCTGTCTCTCTGTGTCTCTCATGAATAAATAAATAAAATCTTTAAAAAAAGCTTTGCTGGTTTATTTCTGTCTTCTCATGACTGTAAAATATTTTGAGAAATGGACACTTTTTTCTTCTGCTATGATCAAGTACTAAATGGAAATTATCTATGTTCTCAAAGTAGGAGAAAGCAGAAGGGGAAACTCAGTAGGAAAAAAAGAGTTTTTCTTTTTTAACTTCAGTAAGTTGGGAAATATTTTTGACTTTTCTTTGAATTACGGCACTAATGGCCCTGTTTGGAACACTGCAAGTATGAGTTTGTCTAAATTATATTCAGTGGAAGTTGTTAAGCAGAGATCTTGAGAGTCAGGCTCGCTCTCTGGAATTTGCTCCCTAACCTGCAGTGGTTTGCTAGCATTTTTTTCTGAGCTTATTAGTCCCTTGGATTCACTCTGTGAGGCTACATTTCCTTCCTTCCTTCCTTCTTTCCTTCCTTCCTTCCTTCCTTCCTTCCTTCCTTCCTTCCTTCCTTCCTTCCTTCCTTCCTTCCTGTATTTGGCAGAGTTCAGTATGCGTGGGTAACAAATAAAGCCCAATGTCCGTGGCTTAAGTTATGAGACCTGAAATCCTTATGATGAAAAACGGAGTTTATCAGGAACCATTTGCTGCCTCTGGATCTAGGAGTCATTCCAGCTCTGTGGAGGTTCAACTTTTTGAATGGTGGGAATGAGTTCAAGAATGTGATAGAATAGTGGTAGCCACTTCCCCCTCACCAAAGATACCTTTTTCTTTTTATCTACTCTGTTCTGTCTCTATTTTGCTAATACACTTTGCATGGGGGAAGATTTTATGACTTATTTGCCATTCGATTCAGAGGTTTCCAATAGGTATGATGGTGAAAGAGAAAATTTGATTTTCTTAAGATATACAATAAAAATTATTTGATGCCTTTCTGAGTAATTTTGCAACAGTAGGACCTCCCTTGCTATCCACCTTTCTTATATTCACAAGTCTATTAATTAATGGAAAGAGGTGAAAATTTAAGAGAACACTTATATGTTATTTTTTAATGATTTTCTTTATTTATTCATGAGAGACACAGAGAGAGAGAAGCAGAGACATAGGCAGAGAGAGAAGCAGGCTCCATGCAGGGATCCCAATGTGGGACTTGATCCCGGGACTCCAAGACTACTCCACTTCAACCCTGGGCCGAAGGCAGGTGCTAAACCGCCGAGCCATCAAGGGATCCCCCAGCAGGTCTATTTTCTTCTCAATATCATACAATAAATTACTGTAACATGGATATCTCTGGGCCTTACTTACTAATGGATACAGATGGAATTGTATAAATGGTGGGAATCCAGATTTTCTAGTTCACAAGGGTCTTCCAGCCTCCGTAAAGCCCTTTTATCCCCCCAAAAATTTCTCTTTGTCTTTAGGAGGAGGTTTACATGTGCTCAGGGATCATCATGCAGAGTTGCCATATTGTTTCTTTCATGCTCCATGTCCTCCTTGCTGAAGGCTTTTTTTTGGTAAAGATTTATTTTTATTTATTCATGATAGAGAGAGAGAGAGGCAGAGACACAGGCAGAGAGAGAAGCAGGCCCCATGCCGGGAGCCCGATGCGGGACTCGTTTCCGGGACTCCAGGATCGCGCCCTGGGCCAAAGGCAGGCGCGAAACTGCTGAGCCACCCAGGGATCCCTTGCTGAAGGCTTTTACTCCTGACACTAAGCAGTGGCTTGTTGATGCCTCTGGTTACCACCATTTTTCTCTGGTGCCTCTTCTGGGAATGCCAAAGAAATTGTGCGGAGGGGCACTCATCCTGGGGAAGCATGGTGGTGCTTAAGGAGCATGGAGACCACAGAATTGCATATGCTTCCCCTAATTCATGCCTCATAGAATCTTTAATTAAATGGTCCTTTTAATATTTCACTGCACTTCTCTCATTTTTCAAAAGAAATCTCTATACCCAACATGGGGCTCAAACTCACTACCCCAAGATCAAGAGTTACACTTCTACTGACTGAGGTAGCCAAGGACACCTCTCCCTGCACTTCTCTTGGTTGGAAGTCAGACTCTGTCTTCTGGGGCCAGTTGGAGAACTAGTACCAGAACATTCTTCATTTGTCCTCCCACCTCTTATTCCTGCCTGTGGTAGTGGGCCATGTAACTCTCCTGTCCTGTTCTTAAAAAAGCATATCAACACACATACAAATAGGTTATTTTGTGGGGGCTCTGCTGGTCTCTCAAGACATGGTCTCAGGGGCATCTGAGTTGCTCAGTCGGTTAGACTCTTGATTTTGGCTCAGGTCATGATCTCAGGGTGATGAGATCAAGCCTTGCTTTGGGCTTCGCCCTCAGCGAGGAGTCTGCTTGAGATTCTTTCCCTCTCTCTCTCTGCCTCCCCACCCCTCTCTAAAATAAGTGAATAAATCTAAAAAGAAAAAAAGACACATGGTTTCAGATTGATCAGGGCCCATGCTCTAGTTAAGCAACCTATATCAGAGTCCTTTTAGATCCCCCACATCAAAATGTTTATATCTTTAGAAGTTGATGAACATTGAGACAAGCCAAAGAACTTCTATTATTATCTCTATGAACAGCCTGATTAGCTGCCCTGCTTGCCACTGTCATGGTTTTACTGATTCTCCTTCTTTTGTTTCCTCTCTCCCTTTGTTTTGCAAAGAAAGTATTATTTTACATTGGTTTAGAATTCAGTAAAGTTTACAAACTAGGTAAGTTGGTTCCAACTCTCAAGTCTATAATAACAATACAAACAGAATTTAACATTTACATAGC